>NC_057408.1:50940063-51094080 GCF_019320065.1 Cervus canadensis
TACACATCTTGATTGTTGAAGCATTTAACTTTTTATCACTGACAAGATAAATTCTAAACAGTTTCTGGCTCATGTGGTGATAAAAAATATTTTTCTATTTTCTAAGCAGTTAAAACAATAGAGGATGACTTTAGTTATGCTATAAATCTTTGCTCATTTCCTGCTGATTTGAGCAAACTTTGATTTTATTAGGTAAGTGAAATTGTCCTGTGTCTTTAGCTAAAAATATGGAAGTTGAGATGTCAGAAAGCGTAAGATTATCAAACCATTTCTAATTATCTTGAGGGTAAACTTATGAAGGAAGAAGCAAATCACTTTTTAAAAAATAGTTTAAAAATCTTTCCATTGCCTTGTATTTCTGATAATTTCTAAAAATATTACACTCTTGACGTTCAGTGCAAATGTTATTTTCAGTTAAAAATTAGTCTCTATTACATGCTAATTTTTTCTCATTGGCATTCTGAAGCCAACCAGTCCCCAGTTATTATTTTGCGCTGTTAATTGTACACTAGACTACTATTTATAACTCACATGTTGATTAATTGTTACACATTTTAGACTTACTTGAGTTTTTACCAGCAACAGACTAATTTTCTCATAAATGAAAATAAAGATGAAAACTCCAAACAGTTCTAAAACAATTAAGATTTTTTCCCACACTTTTTGGTAAACTAGCTTCAGTAGTTTAAAGCAAAATTTTATGAATCTGTTAAGAAAGTAGTAATTATATATTGAGACATTCAAAGCTTACTAATATTGGAGTCTACAGTGCTTTAACTGTTTCCTGTTAGTTCACAAAGAATATTAAAGCTCTGAAAAATTATGGATACACACCAAGTTGGAGGAAGACTGATAGGGAAGCATATATGAAGGATATATGAAGAATAGGAATATTCAAGAGTTAAAATCTGAAGTGGCTTGTGAGGTGCATGTCTTCATTCACTCCCTATCATCTTTTTGTGGTTGTTCAGTCGCTAAGCTGTGTCTGACTTCGACCCCATGGACTGTATCATGCCAGACTCCTCTGTCCTCCACTGTCCCCCAGAGTTTGCTCCTATTCATATCCATTGAGTCAGTGATGTTATCTAACCACCTCAGCCTCTGCTGCCCCCTTCTTTTGCCTTCATTCTTTCCCAGCATCAGAGTATTTTCCAATGAATCAGTTCTTTGCATCAGATGGTCAAAGTATTGGAGCTTCAGCTTCCACGACAGTCCTTCCAATGAATATTCAGAGTTGATTTCCTTTAGGATTAACTGGTTTGATCTCTTCACTGTCCAAGGGACTCTCAAGAGTCTTCTCCAGCACCACTATTCAAAAGCATCAATTCTTTGGTGCTCAGCCTTCTTTGTGATCCAACTCTCACATCCATACATGACTACTGGAAAAACCATAGCCTTGATTATATGGACCTTTGTCTGCAAAGTGATGTCTCTGCTGTCTAGGTCTGTGCCATCTTTATAAATACATCAAGTGCTTACAGACTTTTTTTTAAGAATGTAAAGAATGCTATCATGAAGAATTGTGAACAGTTATTAGTAGATTAACAGAGTAATAAAGAGGTGCTTTCAGATGGTCATTAAAATGGTTTTGAAGACTTTTGTAGAATGGGGAATGTAGTATCCAGGTTACTCTGATCTTTAGAATGCTAATTTTGAAAGATGTTATACATTTAAAAACAAAAACAAAAATATATGGTTGTTCAGATATTTCCCATAATTTTTCTAAGCTTATTTGTCCCTAACCTCCTTCTTCAAGCATCTCAAAGAATTACTGTTTTATGGGACACATTTTAAGAAATGCTTTCCACAGGGTTAAAAGCCTTTTGTTGTGACTATGTGATTTGGTAAAAAATCAGGAAGTTATAAACAGGTTTGAATATAATAGGGAAAGGATATGTAAGTATCCAACTCTTTGGACACTATTCTCTACACAGACTAAGGAAAAGAAACCTAGGCAGAACAGCATGAGCCACTGGAGAGAATATGAAGTCAGATAAAGGCCAGAATAGGAATTTATCAGTAAAGGTGACACCATTACAATCTGGGCTTAAAATTAAAGTAGATCATTTCCCCTAGGAGCTTCCCTGGTGATTCAGATGGTAAAGAATCTGCCTACAATGCAGGAGTTCCAGGTTTGATCCCTCGGTCAGGAAGAGCCCCTGGAGAAGGGAATGGTTACCCACTCCAGTATTCTTGCCTGGAGAATCCCATGGACAGAGGAGCCTGGCGTGCCGCAGTCCACGTGTTCACAGAGTCAGACACGACTGAGTGGCTAACACTTTCACTTTCATTTCCTCTAGAAGCATGCTTAGGAGGCACCGGATTGGAAGATTCCTCACCTTGCTCCGTAGGGATGAATGGAAATCTGTCCCCCAGTGAGTTTGGAGTAACAGGGTGGGCAGGTAAACTCCAAGTGCAAAGGGCAGCCCTGGCAAAGCACTGTTGGAATCTAAAAGAAGGGCCTCGATCACTTACTCAACTTTTTTAGAAAGTGCTTCAAGGTAGACTCAGTGTGCAATCATAATCAAATAGCTATATCTTCACATATTGTGAAGATAACATTACCACAAGGCAGTAAGAAGACTATAGAGCTACATGGAAGAGATTAAGTAGTGATCCAGGACTTTCCAAAGGAGAAGGTCCTGGGTTTCATTTTCTTTTGCTTTCCTTTCATTTTCTATTTCTTGCCTTCTCCTCTCCTCTTCCCTCTTGTCTTTCATTTCCTTTCCTTTGTTTTTTTAACCACTTTTCTCTTCTCATTTGTTTCATGTGCCAGAAATATCCCTGAAGTGACTGGGAGAAAATCCAGACTGTTACGTCAAGTAAAATGTTCTTCCTAAAATCTGACTCCTCTTCCCTGGTTGTGCATTTTTCAGAGTGATGGCTGATCTGCCATTTGTTCACCCAGCCAAGCCCACCACTATGCATGCTCCTCTATGTTCTCACGATACCCTGTGAAACCTGTCTCTATGTACAAATCTAAGTTAGGATTACAGTGTGTATTGTCCTCCCAAGTAGATTTTTAGTGCCTTGAATACAGGGACTGTGCCCTTCTGTATTTTATTCCCAGTACTGGGCTACAGAAAACAAGTCTGGCTGAAAAGATAGATGGTAATGAAAGGGTATATACACATATATGTAAGTATATTTTAAACAGTGATGCACTGTTCTCGGGATTATGTAAATCCTCTTTTGAATGTACCTGCCTCCACATTAGGTCCTTATAATTGAAACAACATGTGGCCTAATCAGCATTCTAGAGAAGATCAACTAAGTCCATTTAATGAGATAAATATTTATCAATGACCTGTTATGTGCAGGGGCTTCCCAGGTAGTCAGTGGTAAAGAATCTGCCTGTCAATGCAGGAGATGCAGGCTCCATCTTTGGGTCGGGAAGATCCCCTGGAGTAGGAAATGGCAATCCACTCCAGTATTCTTGCTTGGGAAATCCCATGAACAGAGGAGCCTGGTGGGCTACAGTCCATGGGGTCACAAAGAGTCAGACACTACTGAACATACATGCATGCATATTATGTGCAAGGAGTGTAGGTGAATGATTGAAAGATTGAGAATAAGGGAAAAGCTAAAGAAACCTGGGTCCCTTTATATGGAGATAAGTTGACCTCAGGTTTGGGGAACCGAGTAGCAGATTTTCAGTCTCTGGAGAGTTGTCATTTGTAAGCAGGATCCGCACACATTTCCACCGACAAATGAAAAGAAAGAGGAACGGGTTTTAGCTTTGAATAACCTTCTAGGAGTATGTTACCAAACAGGGCTAGGAGGGCTATTTCTCGGGAGATGTTTTTTAAGGTTAAGGTAACTCCTTAGCTGCAATCCTTTCAATAAATAAAAGGCTAGATGCCTGGAGCTCCCTGCTGGTTGTATAATTCTGGAATATTTTGGTTCCTTCTTATGCCTCTCCTTCAATGACCTTAGTTCCTTTCATCAGTTTAATGTTTAAAGCATTTACAAGAAAACATGTATCTATTTACAAGAAAGAGAAATTTCAAAATTTGTCCAGGCAACTCTATTTTCATAAAAATCCCCTATTTGAAGTGACCTCGCGAGTTTCTCCCGAGGAGGCATGGCCGTGACAACATGCAGTTTCACAGGATTTCGCTTTGAAGGAGATGATATGAAATACAAAACAGACCTCGCTTTTATAGTGTGTACAAGCATTGTCTCCCTCTGAAAGAGGAAAAAGAAAACATTGGTGATGTTGCACAAGCTTCAGAAGCAAAAATAGTTCAAATAATCTTTTCAAGTGGTATCACTGAACTCTGATGAAAAACTCTCATAAACTTTATGTTTGAACATTTTCATAAGAGGATAGTTGCTTTACAATGCTGTGTTTGTTTCGGCTGTAGAGAAGAGTGAATCAGCTAGACATATACATGTATCCCCAACTTTTTGGATTTCCTTCCCATTTAGGTCCGGCTTCCCTGGTAGCTCAGCTTGTAGAGAATCTTCCTGCAATGTGGGAGACCTGGGTTCAGTCCCTGGGTTGGAAGATCCCCTGGAGAAGGGAACAGTGACTGACTTTAGTATTCTTGCTTGTAGAATTCCATGGACAGAGAAACTTGGCAGGCTACATACAGTCCATGGGGAAGCAAAAAATCTGACATGACTAAATGACTTTCACTTTACTTCACTCCCATTTTAGGACACCACAGAGCTCTGAGTAGAGTTCCCTGTGCTATACAGTAGATTCTCATTAGTTACCTATTTTATATGTAGTGGTATATATATGTCAGTCCCAATTTCCCAATTCAGCCCACCTCCACTTTCCCTTCTTGGTGTTCATACATTTGCTCTCTATGTCTGTTTTTAAAAAAAAAAAAAAAAAAACCCAGAAAACAAAACTTTAATTAAATTTATATGTGGATATCTACACTTAAGACTTCCTTAGTCTTAAACACTGGGGAGGGCTGCTCTGCTCAGGTAACATACTCTCCGAATATCCTTCCAGTGACAACTCAAAAGAGTTAGCTGCTCTATTTCCAGCTGAGCTCATTCTTTACCATCTGAGCCACAGGGGAAGCTCAAATGAAAGTGAAAGTCGCTTAGTCGTGCCTGACTCTTTGCGACCCCATGGACTATAGAGTCCATGGAATTCTCCAGGCCACAATCCTGGAGTCGGTTGCCTTTCCCTTCTCCAAGGGATCTTCCCAACCCAGGGATTGAACCCAGGTGTCCCAAATTGCAGGCGGATTCTTTACCAGCTGAGCCACAAGAGAAGCCCTCTTTTTCCAGAGCAACTTGAAAGCAGGAATTGTGTCTGAATGACCTTTGTATTCCTAGCTTCCTTTATGTTGCCTCGTAGATGATAAAATGTTTATTTAATGAATGAGCACAGCTCTTACAGTATGTAGTCAACTTTCAACTCCCCTCTACAAATCCCCAGACTCTTTGAAAGTAAAGCCTAATGTCTCTTTATATTTATAATCTGAGTGTCTGGTACAGCATAGGCAGTTAATACATGCATGATGTATATGATGAAAGAATTAATACCTTGGTACGTACAGGGAATATCACCATGTTATAGAAGCATGCAATAATCAATATTGAGCAAGACTCTTAAATTATTTAGATAATATACTCATATTGGGCTTCCCTGGTGGTGCTAGTGGTAAAAAATCTGCCTGCCAATGCAAGAGGTACAAGTGATGTGTGTTCCGTCCCTGGGTTGGGAAAACCCCTGGAGAAGGAAATGGCACCCACTCCAGGATTCTTGCCTGGATAATCCCATGGACAGAGGAGACTGGCCGGCTACAGTCAGACATGACTGAGCGACTGAGAGACAGAGAACTTATATTCATCACACTCTGGGAGGAAAACACAGACATGTGTGTGTCTATAATTGATACATATTGTTGTTCAATCACTAACTCATGTCTATGTTTTTACCCTATGGACTGCAAAAGGCCAAGCCTTCCTGTCCCTCACTATCTCCTGGAATATGCCCAAGTTCATGTCCATTGAATCGGTGATGCCATCCAACCATCTCATCCTTTGCTGCCCACTTCTCCTGTTGCCTTCAATTTTTCCCAGCATCAGGGTCTTTTCCATTAAGTTGGCTCTTTGCATCAGGTGGCCAAAGTATTGGAGCTTCATCTTCAGCATCAGTCCTTCCCATGAGTATTCAGGGTTGATTGCCTTTAGGATTTACTGATTTGATCTCCTTGCAGTCCAAAAGACTCTCAAGAGTCTTTTCCAGCACCACAATTTGAAGGCATCAATTCTTTGGAGAGCAGCCTTCTTTATGGTCCAACTCTCACATCCATACATGACTACTGGAAAAACCATAGCTTTGACTATACCTTTGTCAGCAAAGTGATGTCTTTGCTTTTTAACACACTGTCTAGGTTTGTCATAGCTTTCCCTGCAAGGAGCAAGCGTCTTCTAATTTCATGGTATGTATATAGATACACATATATGTACACAATCTCAGAGTATGATTAGTATCTTAACATATTTTAATTAAGAATAAATTGCAAGATTTTGTTATTAGAGAGGTCAGTACCTGCTGTCCCTGTCCTCCCCCTACCAAAGAAAAATTTATGTATTTAAATCATCTCCTTCCTTGCCCACATTAGATATTCGTATGAGGTTGTGATTATATCTGATGTAAGCATGTGACAGTGCTTTGGAGTAACTATGAAATTATTCATTTTTGCTTCTTTCTAAACCTTTTGTGTAATCATTTGTGCAGGCTGCCCTGACACTGACACCGTTGGCTGTGCCAGTCAGCGTCAGCACAGGAAGCCTCCTGAAGAGGAGGGTTACACAACTTCTATTTTTAATGCTTTCGTGAATTGCAACACTGGTTCTGCCTTGTTTTCTGACATAGACAATAGTAAAATATCAGCCCCTTCTCTGCTTAACTCATTTGCATGGGATTTTATTAGGAGGAGGACTCATTGATGAGCTTGTGTGTGGTGCTTAGTTGCTCAGTCGTGTCTGACTCTGCAACTCCATGAACTGTAGCCTGCCAAGCTCCTCTGTCCAAGATGATCTCCAAGCAAGAATACTGGAGTGGGTTGCCAACCCTTCCTCCAGGGGAACCTTCCCAACCCAGGGGTCGAATCCAGGTCTCCTGCATTGCAGTTGGATTCTTTACTGTCTGAGCCACTGATGAACTCAGGAGAAACTGCCCCACTCATTGGGGTGAGTAATTGACAGTGTGGGAAATGGAGTAAAAGATGGATGCTTTCAAACCTGCTCTTACCACTTCCTGTTATAATTTTGGACTAGTGCAACATTGAACAAGTGACTTATTTGATCTGAGCTTCTGCTTAGTCATTATCAAAGTGGAAATAAAATTAGTATATACTTCCTTGTGGCTCAGCTGGTAAAGAATCCGCCTGCAATTTGGGACACCTGGGTTTGATCCCTGGGTTGGGAAGATCCCTTGAAGAAGGGAAAGGCTGTCCACTCTAGTATTCTGGCCTGGACAATTCCATTGACTGTATAGTCCATGGGATCACAAAGAGTCGGACACAACTGAGCAACTTTCACTTTCACTTCAATGCATTATGAAACATGTAATTAACTCATGCCTTATGCAGTGACTGGTATATAAAAAGTATACATTAAGTTTTTTTTTTATTACTGTTTCTACTGTTTTATTTCTGAGCATTTCAAGGTTTACATGGTACACTTTTTTGTCAGTAGCAAGATAGAATAATGATTATACTTAACTAGCTCATTTGTTGTGATGCAATTCGTTAACCAGTGTCTGTTGACATTGATCACATGTTTTGTTTGATTTAAGAAAAGAAAAATCAAATTCTGGAAAAATGATCTAATTTATGATCAGTTGATACCAAATTACTAGACTGACTCCCCTTTTTCCAGGAAGTTGCTTGGACTTTGGGTACTACAGTTTAGTCATATAAGTAATGAAGCCTGGTGAGACTGTTTCTCACCACTAAATGGGGGAAAACCAATCCATTTGTTAATACTCAGAAAGGTAATCAGTGATGATGGGATGAGGAGGTGGAAAGTTCAAGAACTTTGGCATCAGGCTGACCTGGGTTTGAATTTCAGTTCTATCATTTCTCTGGCTAATGCACTGAATTCCTTTGTAACAGAGATTCTCAGACTTTGTCTTATGGTTGTTAAGATTCTCAGTATTTCCAAAGGGACTATTATTTATCACATTTTTAAAAATTTCTAGGTTGATTGTTAAAGCAATTTATCTCTGTAGATAATTAGACCAAAGAGATGGAGGAGACAAAGTCAGGGTGTGAGATGGAAAGACAGGAGAAAACCAGGATCTAGGGGAGAGAATTTCATTGGATGGTCCCCTGTAGGATTTGTTCTAGCACAATTGAGAAGTTAACCAGATGTGTCTTGGAAATTGCCCTTCCTAGCCATACTTCTCCCGGATGCTACAAGAACTTACAAAAATATACTTGAAGCCCAAATCTACACATTTCTCTATCTTCTAGTCATTCCTAATTGGTATTTTCCCTAGGATTTTTTTAGAAGGAAGCAAGGTCTATTCCATTTGTCAGGCTTTTTGTTTATTTGTTAGCCTGGACTGATCAAGGCAAACTTGGAAGGCTTTTCTTTATCCCTAGAGATAACCAACGTGAGTAACTTTCACTAGCCCATTTCCACACTAGTGCCAAGGTTTTTTAAAAACAGAAATTGAAATGCTTTACACTGAGACTCTAGTCTGGAAAGCAAATTATTTGATTAAAACAAGTGACTGATTTTGTTGTTGTTGTTGTTGTTTAGTGGCTAAGTTATGTCTGACTCTTGTGTGACCTCATGGACCGTAGGCCACCAGACTCCTCTGTTCAAGGGATTTCCTTGGCGAGAATACTAGAATTGGTTGCCATTTCCTTCTTCAGAGGATCTTCCTGACCCAAGGATTGAACCTGTGTCTTCTGCATTGCAGGTGGATTCTTTATCATCTAAGCCACCTGTAAAGCCCCAAATGGATGATAGAAGATTCTAATTATTGTCTCTACATTGTTCCATAAAACTCAGTTCCATTCATTTCTTGAAAATAAAAAGCACAGAATAAAATAAATCATGTTTCCTTTTTTTTTTCAAAATTGGATTTTAATGGCTTATTTGAGTCTCAACTTCCTCATGCCTAATTTTAGTTAACAGTATCCCTTTGGATTCTAATAATATATTTTAATGTAAATTTGAATAAAATTGAAAAAGGCATAACTGAACATGTTTGATTTCTTGGTTTCTTAGGTCTATCAAAACTGATCATTTCAATTAGAAGTTTTTGTATGCCTTGTGTTTTTCAAGAGTTAGTGCAAGCTTGTTAGGACTTGCATGTGTATTCAGTTGGTAAGTTGTATCTGACTTTTTTGCTACCCCATGGACTCTATCCTGGGGCTTCCCAGGTGATGCTAAATGTTACAGTCCATGGGATTGCAAAGAGTCGGACACTACTGAAGCAACTTAGCACACGCACACACATATGGACTGTAGCCCACCAGCCTCCTCTGTCCATGAGGTTCTCCAGGCAAGAATAGTGGAGTAGGTTGCTATTTCCTCCTCCAGGGGATCTTCCTGACCCAGAGATCGAACCTGTATCTCCTGCACTGGCAGGCAGATCTTTTACCACTGGGGCCACCTGGAAAACCAGCCCACTGCTAGGACATAGTTGCAATTAATTAAAAGTTGCATTTATTTATAGTTTTTATTTCAGTATTTCTCAATGTATGGTCTACTTTCTGCTTCATTAACATTACTTGGGAATGTTTATTTAAAAATCTTAGATTCCTGGGTTCCACTCAAAATTACTGATTCAAAATATCCAGAGGCAGAGCCAAGGAATCCTTTTTTTTTTTTTTAATGGCATCCTATATAACTCTTATGCACATGAAAACTTGATTTCAGCACCACTATAAAGAAGTCAGAAAGAGAAAAATAAATGTTGTATATTAACGCATCTATGTGTAATCTAGAAAAATGGTTCAGAGGAACCTATTTTCAAGGCCAGAATCCAGAGGTAGAGAACAGACATGTGGACACAGGAAAGGAAGGAGGGGATGGGATGAATTGGGAAAGTATAATTGACATATATATACTACCATGTGTAAAATAGATAGCTGGTGAGGACCTGCTATATAGCACAAGCTTAGCTTAGTGCTCTGCGATGGAGGCTCCAGAGGGAGAGTATGTAAGTATTCATATAAGCTGATTCAATTTGCTGCAGAGCAGAAACTAACACAATATTATAAAGCAACTATACACCAATTAGGGAAAAAAAAAGAATCAGTGGAGAGGCCAGCAGCCATTAAATGAGCTATTTTAGAGAGAAGGAGGGATGAAAAAGGACAAGGAAAATTTAGGCTATATTATCATTGTATGAATGATAGAAGGTCAAGTGCTATTTTCTTCCTTTTCCTTTGAAAATCTTTTATTTTGTGTGAACAACCAATATTTATTAAAATATGTAAGAACTACAGTCACTTCTTAATTCACACTAAAGAAATGAACGCGGAAAGGAGAATGCTTAAAGAGGATCATTCAGTGCAGTTCAGTTCAGTTCAGAAGCTCAGTCGTGTCCGACTCTTTGAGACCCCATGAATCACAGCATGCCAGGCCTCCCTGTCCATCACCAACTCCCAGAGTTTACTCAAACTCATGCCCATCAAGTCAGTGATGCTATCCAGCCATCTCATCCTCTGTTGCCCCCGTCTCCTCCTGCCCTCAATCCCTCCCAGCATCAGGGTCTTTTCTAATGAGTCAACTCTTCACATCAGGTGGCCAAAGTACTGGAGTTTCAGCCTCAGCATCAGTCCTTCCGATGAACACCCAGGACTGATCTCCTTTAGGATGGACTGGTTAGATCTCCTTGCAGTCCAAGGGACTCTCAAGAGTCTTCTCCAACACCACAGTTCAAAAGCATCAATTCTTCAGCACTCAGCTTTCTTCACAGTCCAACTCTCACATCCATACATGACCAATGGAAAAACCATAGCCTTGACCAGACAGACCTTTGTTGATAAAGTAATGTCTCTGCTTTCTAGGTTGCTGTCTAGGTTGGTCATAACTTTCCTTCCAAGGAGTAAGCGTCTTTTAGTTTCATTGCTGCAATCACCATCTGCAGTGATTTTGGAGCCCAGAAAAATAAAGTCAGCCACTGTTTCCACTGTGTCCCCATCTATTTGCCATGAAGTGACAAGACTGGATGCCATGATCTTAGTTTTCTGAATGTTGAGCTTTAAGCCAACTTTTTCACCCTCCTCTTTCACATTCATCAAGAGGCTCTTTAGTTCTTCTTCACTTTCTGCCATAAGGGTGGTGTCATCTGCATATCTGAGATTATTGATATTTCTCCCGGCAGTCTTGATTCCAGCTTGTGCTTCTTCCAGCCCAGTGTACTCTGCATATAAGTTAAATAAGCAGGGTGACAATATACAGCCTTGACGTCCTCCTTTTCCTATTTGGAACCAGTCTGTTGTTCCATGTCCAGTTCTAACTGTTGCTTCCTGACCCGCATACAGGTTTCTCAAGAGGCAGGTCAGGTGGTCTGGTATTCCCATCTCTTTCAGAATTTTCCACAGTCATTGGATGAGATGCTTATACCAACAATAGACAACAAAACTGATAGTAAGGTTGATATGAAAGACAGATTAAAGGAATGGACAGGGTCTCATTTCCATTTTTGGTTACAGATTTATTTCCTTGTCCAATGAAGACAAAACCTGAAGTCAAGGTTAGTTCCTGTTGGTTTATCCCATCTGTATGTAATAATTTGTTAAAATTATATATTAAAATGAAACAAACACTTCTGACAAGCATACAAACCCTAAATTTTATTCAATTAATTGCAAATAGGACTATCAAATCTTCAGCTTTTGGACTGAAATGACCTTCTTTGTTTTGCAAAGTAGTTCTTATCAAATAATCTCCTTTTGGGGAAGATTTCCTTCTGTCTCAGTTTGCTTTGCATTTAATTAAGAAGTTTGTCCGCGTATTTTCTCCTAAGACAAGGAGAAAATAAGAGAATTGCTCTTTCAATTTTTGATATTTTACATAAGTTGTAAAATATTTGATATAAAGCCAACTTGAGATGATAAATAATTCATGCAGTCTATTGGTAATTGGTGATGTGAGATGCAAACCACATAAATGAAATGGATCTCTTTGCTATCATTTGCCCAATGTAATATATTTTATAGACACTAATGATACACAAACAGTAAAGCTTAATGATGTTTTGAGTGCTGATTATACCTAAAAGATGCTTCAAGTCATACAAATATTCCAGAAGTGATCACACCATGAGCTATTTGTTGAAATAAACATTACAAGATGGCTTAAGGTCAATTTAATCAAATATATATGGAAGTCTTTTTGTAGTTGCATGTATCTAGCTCTTGCTCAGCCATTTAAATCTGTTTGCTTTTCAAATCATCAGTTCTAGAAAAATAGTAAAATTCAATGTGCCACTGCTCCTCAGTTAATTAACCTTTGATTCAATCATAGGACACAATAGCAAGTTTCTATTTACAGGGGGATGTTGCTGTTATTTCCCAGCAAGTCTGTTAGAATCTTCTAAGCAAGTGCCTGGGCAAGGTATAACCGGACAGAAGTCAGCTTATCAGAGTAAAAATTAGATAAATTGGATTCATTAATGAAACTAATTTGCATCCTCAAACTACTGCACAATTGTACTCATCTCACACACTAGTAAAGTAATGCTGAAAATTCGCCAAGCCAGGCTTCAGCAATACATGAACCATGAACTTCCAGATGTTCAAGCTGGTTTTAGAAAAGGCAGAGGAACCAGAGGTCAAATTGCCAACATCTGCTGGATCATCAAAAAAGAAAGAGTTCCAGAAAAACATCGACCTATGCTTTATTGACTATGCCAAAGCCTTTAACTGTGTTGATCACAATAAACTGTGGAAAATTCTGAAAGAGATGGGAATACCAGACCACCTGACCTGCCTCTTGAGAAACCTGTATGCGGGTCAGGAAGCAACAGTTAGAACTGGACATGGAACAACAGACTGGTTCCAAATAGGAAAAGGAGGACGTCAAGGCTGTATATTGTCACCCTGCTTATTTAACTTATATGCAGAGTACACTGGGCTGGAAGAAGCACAAGCTGGAATCAAGACTGCCGGGAGAAATATCAATAATCTCAGATATGCAGATGACACCACCCTTATGGCAGAAAGTGAAGAAGAACTAAAGAGCCTCTTGATGAATGTGAAAGAGGAGGGTGAAAAAGTTGGCTTAAAGCTCAACATTCAGAAAACTAAGATCATGGCATCCAGTCTTGTCACTTCATGGCAAATAGATGGGGACACAGTGGAAACAGTGGCTGACTTTATTTTTCTGGGCTCCAAAATCACTGCAGATGGTGATTGCAGCAATGAAACTAAAAGACGCTTACTCCTTGGAAGGAAAGTTATGACCAACCTAGACAGCAACCTAGAAAGCAGAGACATTACTTTATCAACAAAGGTCTGTCTGGTCAAGGCTATGGTTTTTCCATTGGTCATGTATGGATGTGAGAGTTGGACTGTGAAGAAAGCTGAGTGCTGAAGAATTGATGCTTTTGAACTGTGGTGTTGGAGAAGACTCTTGAGAGTCCCTTGGACTGCAAGGAGATCTAACCAGTCCATCCTAAAGGAGATCAGTCCTGGGTGTTCATCGGAAGGACTGATGCTGAGGCTGAAACTCCAATACTTTGGCCACCTGATGTGAAGAGCTGACTCATTTGAGAAGACCCTGATGCTGGGAAAGATTGAGGGCAGGAGGAGAAGGGTAAGACAGAGGATGAGATGGTTGGATGGCATCACATACTCGATGGACATGGGTTTGGGTGGACTCTGGGAGTTGGTGATGGACAGGGATGACTGGCGTGCTGCAGTTCATGGGGTCTCAAAGAGTCGGACACAACTGAGCTTCTGAACTGAACTGAATGAAACTAATGACACTTGAAAAAAATGTCACTTTCCCCCTAAACACTTAATTGTATTTAGAGTGGCTTCACAGGTTGTTCTAGTGGTAAAGAATTCTCCTGCGAATGCAGGAGACAGGAGAGGTGCTGGTTCGATCCCTGGGTCAAAAAAATTGCCTGGAGAAGGAAGTGGCAACCCACTCCAGTATTCTTGCCTAGGAAATGCCGTGGACAGAGGACCCTGGTGGGCTACAGTCCCTGGGGTCGCAACGAGTCTGACACCACTGAAGCGACCTAGCATGCAACATGTACACAGTATTCAGCATTTAGGAAGAGTTTTTGTTACCACTCAAATTCCTATCACTGTTTTCGTGGGAAAACAGTGAACAGATGAGATATAATACATTTCAGAAAAGGGCAGTTGATTATGCCTTCTCCATAACTCAAGTATTTTTATTTATCCATCTGGTCTGTCATAACCTTGTTATGACATAAAGATTGCTAGATCTCAGCATGGCAAGAAAATACCCATTTTTAATCAGTAAAACTGGATGGTGCTGCTTCACTGAACAGATTTGGGCAGGTTGCTGGTAATACTGAGTATTGTCATCCAGCTGCAGCCACAGTGACAATCTGGGCAGGAAGTGGGATTTCAAAACCCTTTCCACCAGATGGGAGATTTTATTTATTCCCACCACCCAGATGCCACCAACTCATCTCTCTGATGAGACTGTTTACTTATCTTACAAGGAGAGGTGCTGGTTGCTCCAGGACATGTTTATTGAGAATTTCAACTGCCAGCTGAACAGCAAATTAACACAAAAGCAGTGTGTGTGTGTGTGTGTGTGTGTGTGTGTGAGAGAGAGAGAGACAGAGAGACAGAGAGACTTAAGAGGACTATTCGGTGGACTCTTCTTTCAATTGATTCTCAAGTGTGCGTGGTGACCTTGCAGAGATGAAGAGACAGTGCCTCAACTGGACTTACCTGCTTGACTCTGGAGTCATCTTAGGGCCCAAAAGCTGACTCCAGCATAGGGTTGAGCTGAAAGGGGACTCTTTAGTCCAGAGCATCCCCAATCCTAGGATCCACAAACCTTGGTATCAAGTCCTTATCAGAAATTTTTTGTAATCAAAGTCACTTCAGTGGTGTCTGACTCTTTGCAACCCTATGGGCCATAGACCGCCAGGCTCCTCCATCCATGGGATTCTCCAGACAAGAATACTGGAGTGGGTTGCCATTTTCCTTCTCCAGGGGAATCTTCCTGATCCAGGGATCAAACTCGAGTCTCTTTAAGTCTCCTGCATTGGCAGGCAGGTTTTTACCACTATCAGAAGTACAAGGATTTAATTAAATTGTAGGATTGACAACACCATCAGTCCAAGAACAGTCCCTCCTGGAGTGGACTGTGGAGTCAGAGGTTCCCAGCATTTTCTCAGAGGAGCTCTATGTGTGACATCCCAGAGCTTGTACCCTCTGCCACCAATGGAGGAAATCCTCTGGAGAATCATGTGTAGAACAGATGGGATCAGGCTGGAATCTCAGCTCTCTAGCACTCTACATGAGCACTGTCTATGCTGTAACACCACCCTGTGTGGCTTCCTGCAGTTCCTTAATTACCTTGGTTACTGTTGCCCCAAATGTCCAAGCACTGGCACAAAACTATTTCAAAAACATCTCAGCTATGCCTGTCTTAATGCACCATGTATAGCCAAGCAGGTGGTCCCCAGCAGACCACCATGTGAATCATCAAACCACATCATTGGTGGCCCTTGTCTGCAGCAAGAAGGCCCCCTGATTTCTCTACTCCTCAGTGTCCTTCTATGAAATTGATTCCTTGTTAATCTGTGTTTCATTAACCACAGAACTGCACATGCTTTAAATAATCAGAAAATTAAAACTGTTTTCAGTAACTTTAGACTATGTGATAGGTGTTGGTTTCCTAGCGTTATTTCTCACTACCTCTGTACATTCAAATATGCACACAAAGGGCATAGAAGTTAATTGTCTGGAACAAACTCAGCCATACTGTATGAGAATTACTCCAAAAGTAGAAGCCTTGGTCTTCCCAGGTGGTACTAGTGGTAAAAAGCCCTCCTGCCAGTGCAGGAGAACATGGGCATTAAGAGATGAGGGCTTGATCCCTGGGCTGGGAAGATCCCCTGGAGTAGGAAATGCAACCCACTCCAGTATTCTTGCCGGGGAATCCCATGGACATAGGAGCCTGTTGGGCTACAGTCCATACAGTCACAAAGAGTCAAACATGACTGAAGTGACTTAGCACCCGTGAAATAGTCAGCATCACAACCATCCCACATTTAGGGTAGCAAAATCGGCTCACTTGATAACTGCCATAAGAAAAGGGCTGATCTCTGTGTGTTTCTCAGTGTTATTACTCACTGGAGAGTTGCTAAACCTCTCAAAGCTTTGTCTTCTCATGTAAACATGAAGTGGAGAATGTAAACAGTGTCCATACATAGGGCTGCTATGACATTACATGAAATAAGTATGTGAAACCCTTAGTGTATTACCAAACTATGGACTGTAGCCCACCAGGCTCCTCCATCCATGGGATTATTCCAGGCAAGAATTCTGGAGTGGGTTGCCATTTCCTTCTCAGGGGATCTTCCGGGGATCTTCTCAACCCAGGGATCGAACCTAGGTCTCCCACTTTGCAGGCAGACTTTTTACTGTCTCAGCCACCAGGGAATCCCATCTAACATATAAAGTACATACAAATGCTTTATCTTTTAATTATTACTGAATTTATTATCATCAATAACCCAGTTCTACAGTTGCAGTTTATAGGCCAGATAACTGTTATCAATTTTCTTTTTTTCTTTTTTGGCTGGGTTGCATGGGACAGAGAAGCAGAGTCTTAATCATTAAAATACAAGGGAAGTCCCAACTGTATTTATTTTCTTTTTCTGTTGTAATCGATTACCACAAATTTAATGACTTAAGACATCACAAATATATCTTACAATCCTGGGGCTCAGAAGTCCAAGTTCAATGTGATTGAACTAAAGTTAAAGTGTTTTCAGGGCTGGTTGCTTCTGGAGGCTCCAGGGGAGAAGACATCTTCTTTCCTTTCCCAGCTTCTGGAAGCAGACTGTAGTCCTTGGATGGTGGTCTTTTTCTCCATCTTCAAAGAAGTGTAGCATCTTTCAGTCTCATCTCTCTGTCACTCTCTTTCTCTGTCTCCTTTTTTCCGCCTGTCATTGTCACATCACCATCTCTGTCTTTAACCTTCCTGCTTCACTCTTGTAAAGATCCTTGTGATAATATCCAGTCTGCAGAATAATCTCCTCATCTCAAGAGCTGCAAAGCTCCTTTTATGTTTCCGGGTTTCCAGGATGAGGGCCTTGCCATATGTTGACTGTTGCTCAGCCCACCCCAGTAACTGAGATCTGAGAATTTAAATGACAGGCACCAAGTCACACAACTAGTCAGTTACATGGTCCGTGTCTCAAGGCTCCCAGCCAAATGTTTATTCTGATTTAGCCTCTGTCTGTAATTGCAGATCTAGTCTTGCTTTATTTTGAAAATGAGTTCAAAGACTCATTATCTTTTAATTAACACAAGTAATATCTGTGTATAATTTTTTTATAGAAAAATGTGGATGTTTCTTTTCTCCCATTATTTCTCCAGTTGTAACCACCCTAATAGTTTCATGGCCAACCTTCTGGTATCCTTCTATGTATTTATAAAGTTTTTATATTTTGTATAAATGTATATAAATGTCCATTTATCCTTTCTAGTCTTTCATTTTTTATATACATAAGGTCTTTCCATAAATATTACTCTGCCCCCTTCCCCCCACCATTTACCAATGTAATTTTCTAACAGGGGATATAGGATGCCACTGAGTATGAGAATCTTGTTTTCAACTGCTGTTTTTCAGATAGACATTTCTATTCTAGCTTAGACTCTCACCTTTATACTGTGATGAGTAAATATCTTTGTGCACACATGAATGTATTTAGTGGTAGGTTTTTAGAAGTGGAAACGTGTGTATGTGTGCAGGCATGTGTATTTCAATTCTAAATTCTAATTTTGGAAGTCTAACCAATTTACTTCATGGTAATCACTTCATGGGAAATAGATGGGGAAGCAGTGCAAGCAGTGTCAGACTTTATTTTTTTGGGCTCCAAAATCACTGCAGATGGTGATTGCAGCCATGAAATTAAAAGACGCTTACTCCTTGGAAGGAAAATTATGACCAACTGAGAAAGCATATTAAAAAGCAGAGACATTACTTTGCCAACAAAGGTCCATCTGGTCAAGGCTATGGTTTCTCCAGTGGTCATGTATGGATGTGAGTTGGACTGTGAAGAAAGCTGAGTGCTGAAGAATTGATGCTTTTGAACTGTGGTGTTGGAGAAGACTCTTGAGAGTCCCTTGGACTGCAAGGAGATCCAACCAGTCCATCCATAAGGAGATCAGTCCTAGGTGTTCATTGGAAGGACTGATGCTGAAGCCGAAACTCCAATACTTTGGCCACCTCATGAGAAGAGTTGACTCATTGGAAAAGACTCTGAAGCTGGGAGGGATTGGGGGCAGGAGGAGAAGGGGATGACAGAGGATGAGCTGGCTGGATGGCATCACATACTCGATGGACATGGGTTTGGGTGGACTCTGTGAGTTGGTGATGGACAGGGAGGCCTGGCATGCTGCAATTCATGGGATCACAAAGAGTCGAACATGACTGAGTGACCTAACTGAACTGAACTGAACCAGTTTACACTCTGACCAATGGTGTATGAGCATTCTTATATCATCATGTCTTCAGTTACACTCAGTGTTTTCAATTTTTGTCCCAATTTGATAGGAGGAAAATAATACTTTACCATGGCTTAATGTGTGCTTGTTAAATTAGTGACATTGATTAATGGCTGCTTCTTTAGATGGATGATGCAGATATGGCTGTATAATATTATTCCCTGAAACCTTCTTACCCTAATTGGACAAATAGTTAATTCACAGGACAAGTCTCCAAGTGTATGTAACTGCTTTCCTCTCTGGCCTGACTCCACATAGTATAGCTTATGTAAGGGTCTTCTGCAGTCAACTTCTTGATCAATGAAGCTTTTCTTATTTATTTTATGTCTGACTGCCTTCTTTCCATATGTTTATTTTGCTCACTATCCTCTCTTAAACCAGTCTTATTTGCTAAACAGTCTTGGGATAACTGAGTTCACTGTTAATTCATAACTGCTGTCATTGTAGTTCTTATTTTCACATTATTTTCATATTGGTTTGGGTTTCTCACTGATCATTTAAAAGTAATTAAGCTAGTGTACTACATTAAGCACAATCTGTGATGCCTAAGGTTTTTACAAATTAGTCTGTTTATATACAAAATAACATCAAGCTGAAACTAATTTATCTACCATGGTTCTTCAGGTGATCAATGATCACTTTTAACACAATTGGAATCAAGCTGCTCAAGAGAATGACACAGAAGACATCTAATTTGCACTTCCTTAATGCTGATAGAAATGCAGTGGATTCTAGTGTCTTTTTCCATCAATGTCTCTTGCATGTGATCATCTGGAAGCTTGGCTGCATTGATTGTGTGCTCTTGTGGGTGTCCTTTGATTACAATCATGTTGTCAAGATTCAATTACATTTCACTGGCAAAACAAGAAATGGCAATTATAACCTGAATTATTTTAGAACTGGAGTTTATTGGAAAAGACCCTGATGCTGGGAAAGATTGAGGGCAGGAGGAGAAGGGGACGACAGAGGATGAGATGGTTGGATGGCATCACCGACTCGATGGACATGGGTTTGGGTGGACTCCGGGAGTTGGTGATGGACAGGAAGGCCTGGCGTGCTGCGGTTCATGGGGTTGCAAGGAGTTGGACACGACTGAATGACTGAACTGAACTGAGCAAATTTCTGCTCCTATTAAGTTGTGGACAATAATTTATACTATATGCTGTAATTGAACTTCAAATTATGTATAAAAATGCAAACGATGACCCTGATATTGTGTTCAGTCACTCAGTTGTGTCCAACTCTTTGCAGTCCCATGGACTATAGCTTGCCAGGCTCCTCTGTCCATGGGATTTTCTAGGCAAGATTACTGGAGTAAAAGGGATTAAACCTGCATCTCTTGCATTGCCTGCACTGGCAGGCGATTCTTTACCACTGGCACCACCTGGGAAGCCCATATTGGACCCTGATTATTGGACTCTTACAAACACTCAGGATTTCATCCTGAAGAACTTTAGGTGGTTAGAGAATATTCTCCAGGGGTTGATTATGTGAGTTGAGGTCTGAATGACAAAAATAAAGCAGCCCTGTCAAAATTTGGGATAGAATATTTCTGGCAGAGGGACAGCAAGGGAAGTGTCCTAAGGCTAGAAAAAGTATAGTTTTAAGAAACAGAAAGGAGTCCAGGTGTGACCAGAGCCTCGTGAGCACAGGTGAGGGTCATGTCAGTTGAGGATGCTGAAGTCAGCTTCACAAGATTGTAAGCACAGTAGAACAAGTAAAGTGTGTTTTTTTGTTTGTTTGTTTTTGTTTTTTTTTTTTTTTTTTTTTTTTTTTTACAGATGGGGTGTTATGATTCTATCTGCATTTTGAAAAGATCACTTTGGTGACTGTATGAAGAATGGACCATGAGGATCAAATGGATGTAAAGTCTAGAGTAAGTGGTAGAGCCAATGGATTGATGGTCTGAAATAGTTTAAATGTTTCTGAGAGACTACGTGAGAAAACCAGTAGTAGGAATAGGATCTTGTGTTTGGGAGTAAGAAGATTTCTTGTGAGCGCTAGGTCTAGGATCTAACCACCATAGAATATGGCTGATGTGCTGTGAAATCACACTTAGGAATCTCACTTATTCATTCAACAAATATGTTTTCAGTGCTTCCCATGTGCCAGTCACTGTCTGAAGCCACAGGCTTACAGCAGCGACAAAAACAGACAAAAACTCCCCGTGCCAAATGGCTTTACAAGCTAGTGGGTAAGAGAGATGACAGATCAAGGCATACCGACAAGTGTGAGGTATGGTGAATGGCAAGGACGAAGGAAGGAGAGGTGGCTAGAGGCTTAACCAGGGAGGATTCCTCATCAATCATGATACAGAGTTGGATTTTCTTCTGTAGTGTGGTTGGGGGGTGGAGAGAACATATTCAGATTTACATTTATAAAGGGATCGCTAGGGCTACCATCTGGGGACAGACCTTTTGTGGGCAAGAGAAGAGACCTCAAAAGTTCTGCCCTGATCCAGGCAGGAGAGAAAGGTTCTTCCTACATGAGGGCAGCTGTGGTGGAGGTGAGCAAAAGTTGAATTCAGGATACATTTTGAACATGGAATGTCAAATTTATAGGTTCTAGAGCTGTCATCTTTGAGAGCTGGCCCTTTGTGATTTGCTCAGCTCATTCATCCCCAAGAGACCACATTTGTATAAAAGCCTGGCGTGGTCAAATATCAAACCTCTTCAGTGTGGCAATTCCCTTCACACTTACTATTACACTTCATCATTACAAAAGCTTCATGAGCTAGGTTTCGTTAACCACCTTGCAAATTACTGTACATCATGGATCTTGTAGATTCTGTATAAAAGGCATTAAATTTTGCAGATACCAAAAGAATACATGTTTATTTTCCATTACTTATCTTTGTTTGATTTAATAACAGCCCCGAGTTGAATTCTGTCTGTTTTGAGAAATTCACAAGAGAGTATACACATTTTTTTTTTTTTTTTTGGTTAAAAGTCAGGATAGTCTTTAGTTTTATTCCGTGAGAAATTCAAGAGATAAATATGACTCTATTTAAAACCTCACAAAATGTTTTCTACCCACAGAAAGGCACAGCTTTTGTTCCACAGGTCACTGTTTCTCTGTGTCCCCAGTTCTTGCTCTTGCTCCCAGACCTTTCAAAAATAGAATAGTTGCAGCTGAGCCAAGTAGTCTTGGCTTGAAATTACTTTTACTTTTGGAATATTCTTTCTGCATTTAACACTTAAAATTTTTGCTAAAGCAGGGACTGTCACTGGCTCTCATTCCCATTTCCCCAAGCACTAGCCTCACTTCTGGCTGAGCCACAAGAGCAATTAAAACATCCTGAGAGATTAATCGAAACTGTGTTGGAGGAAGATCAAGGGCTCAAGGAACTGAGAACTCAGGGTATCAGCTGTTCTAATAAATATTAAAATTATTTAAAATACTGTCAGGAAAGGTGTAAGAAGATTGTGACCCAGGTCCTGAAAAATCAATAATGGAAGGGAATTGACAAGGAGGTCAGTAGAAGCCAGTGATGATGAGAGCAGAGTGCTAAATGCTAATAACATGGATAGACCTCATAGTAGAAGGACTTCTGGA
Source organism: Cervus canadensis (assembly GCF_019320065.1). Lineage (NCBI taxonomy): Eukaryota > Metazoa > Chordata > Mammalia > Artiodactyla > Cervidae > Cervus > Cervus canadensis. Next base: position 50,962,296 of record NC_057408.1, read on the forward strand.
AGAGCAAGGGGAGGGGGTAGCGGTGTGGTAGTGTGTCTGGTCAGGAGGAATTGGCTCACCCACTATCTAATTGTGAGTTGATTCTTTAAAAATATTAAATATTAAAAATATAGTCTTTAAAAATAGATTCCTCTACCTGACAGCAAGTATCCTCAGGAGATGGCCAGCATTCACTTAAAGCAAGAGGTGGAGGGAACTTTCAGAAAAAATACTGAGTGTATATGGGAGTGTGCTGATCATGAAGTAAGAAATTCAGAGGACACAGTGCCAATTGTTATTATCTGTATCTACCACGTTGAGGTAAACTGAAGCTCAAAAAGGATCATTTATCCAGTCACAGGGCTTCTAGGTGGCAGCAAAATGAGATTCTTTGTATTAATATAATTTTATGATTCCAGATCCTATGCTCTTTAAAGGGGCTATGAAGCTGATGTAATGTAAGCTAAGCTCAATGTAATGTCAGAGAAATGTTATTCTTTACCATGCTTTAGCCAACAAAGCACTGCAACACAGACATGTAACAGTGCTTCTGTTGGTAATAGCTGAATTCTGCACCCCACTTATGAGGGGTCTCAGTGTGCTGAGAGCTGTGTTGATCACCTCTTAAGAAATTTGTTCAAGTGCTGGTCAGGGTAAACTCTGGACTTGATAGCCTCTAGTGCATGTCTTAGAATAGGTCTGGAAAAAAGCAAGGAAAAATGAACTTGGTTGCTGAACAATGTTTGGCCACGTCACAATGTGATTAAGGGCCAACTGTGTACCCAGCTATGAAAAGATGCTATGCAGAGCCGTGAAAAATAGAGCTTCATATCACTGATGGCTTTCCTATATCCATTTCTTTTCCTGTATCCATTTTTCAATTTTCTCTTCTTATTCAACCATATAAGTATATAAATATTAATTATTACCAAAATATAAAATTAAAAATTTCCTTTAAAAAAAAAAGTTTACCTGGTCAGAAGATGGTGGATGGAATGAGTAGGGTTGCCTTAGTGATGACCACATACAATAAGTAGAAATCTCTATGCACTTTGGGAGCAAAGGTTTTTTATGGTTCAGAATATAAATTACTTTTAAAAACATGACTTTGACCTCTTTCTCCAACTATTTGAAAAAAAGAAATAATTTGTATAGCAGTTCCTATTTTAAAAACTTTTTATTTCCCAACTAGTAGAGGAGAGAAAGCTGAAACCTGAGTGCCTGCAGAGAGGAATGATGATAAAGCCTCAATTTACTCCAGAGAGGGGGCTTCCCTGGTGGCTCAGTGGTAAAGAATCAAGCTGCCAATGCAGGAGACATAAGAGACGAAAGTTCTATCCCTGGGTCGGGAAGATGCTCTGGAGGAGGGCATGGCAACCCACTCCAGTATTCTTGGCCTAGAGAATCCCATGGACAGAGGAACATGGTGGGCTACAGTCAGTAGGGTTGCAAAGAGTCAGACATGACTGAAGCGATTGGGCAGACATGCACACTCCAGAGGGACCAGAACAGTTTGAAACTTGGATGCATCAGAGGATGTGAGGTGGTCTGAGTCTTGGATTATCTAAGACCCAAGTGGAAATTGGTCATCTACAGTGAAGATGAAACCTTGGATCTCTTCCTCATCCAGCAAGCCATCAGGTAACTCTCATTCCCCCAACCTCAGCAGGTAGATGTTTGTTCTCTGAAGAAGTTGAACTCAAGATGCTTGGAATGTGGTGGCAAGGATTATGGAAGACATAGGGAGTAAGTGAAAATGTGCACAGGAATCATGAGTCCTTCAGGCTCATTCCTCATTCTGGCTCCAAGGACAGAGGCCATCAAATATATGTTCTCCAGTCACTGAAGCAAGAAAATGAAGTATTTTCTGGAGCAACTGCTCAAGAGAAAGACATTTCTCACTACTGAGATCGCTGATATTTGGGGTCAAATAAGGAAAGAGGCACCTCTGCTAGGTCGCTTTACAGCACTGTCCCTCCACTCACTAAAAAGTCATGTCATTCATCCAGATCTACTGCATAACTGTCAGTGCCTCACTCAAAAGGGAATTCAAAGGCAAAGGCCTCAGGATAGTTTGAAAACCCTCTAAAATCAAGGTCAAAGCCTAAGTCAACAGGAAAAACATGAATTGAAGCAAGAATATAACTCAAGGTAACCGAAAGCAAACTTTATAGAAGCTACTTTTAATGCACTTTATTTGGTAAGAATGAGCGGCACATCTACGAAATGAAGATGGATGTGAAAAATAAAACATTCATGGGAATTTAAATTATGATAAGCCACAGTTTTAACAAATCAGTAGAAGAAGGTATTAGAAGATTTTCAGAATAATTCTCTTGTAATTAGAACAAAAGCACAACAAAAAGGATGATAGGAAGATAAAGATTTTTTAAAAATTAAATATTTATCCACAAGGTCCAGCCACCTTGTAGTAGGAGTTCCATAAAAAACAGAATAGGAAGAAATGGAGATTTTTAAATGAAGTGATCAAATAAGCGGTTCCATAATTGAATGAGTGAAATTTTCAAAATTAAAGGGTTGTTTGCCTAAGTCAGAGGCTTCCAGTTACTCCATGGTAAAGAATCTGCCTGTCAGTGTAGGAGACATAAAAGGTGCAGGTTCGATCCCTGGGTTAGGAAGATCGCCTAGAGAAGGAAATGGCAACCCATTCCAGTATTCTTGCCTGGGAAATCCCATGGATAGCGGAGTTTGGCTTGGTATAGTCCATGGGGTTGCAAAGAGCTGGACACAGCTGAGAGAACTGAGCATGCATGTTCCATTGCCTAGATCAGTGAATAAAAGACATCCAACAAACCACATCATCTTGAGATTTTAGATAAAGAAAAAAATGATTAGACTTAAAAATCTCCCAAAAGAAAAGATGGCACATAGTTAAACAAACGGGAATAATGTCCAAGAGCAACCTGTGCACACGTGTGCTGTCTTTTCAGTCATGTCTGACTCTGCGACCCCGTGGACTGTGCCCTGCAAGAGGCTCCTTTGTCCACGGGATTCTCCAGACAAGAATATTGGAGTGGGTTGCCGTTTCCTCCTCCAGCGGATCTTCCCCACCAAGGGATCGAATCTTCTTCTCATGTCTCCTGCATTGGCAAGTGGGTTCTTTACTACTAGAGCCACCTAGGACACCCCCCCAAGAGCAACATACTATTGGTAAATCTGGGGGAAAAAATCCAAGCTTTCAAACCAGCCTCAGCATCTGGTCGTGAGCCAAATTCATAATCTCTCTGTGTTCACTCATTACCTGTAACCTGCAGATAACAATACCCCCTATTTCATGGCATTGTTAAGATAATTAAATGAGGTAAAGCACAGAATTCTCAATTCATGCTATCTGTTTTTACATTGATAATATGACTACTGTACTTTTGAACAAGCTCTTCTGACTAGAAAGAATTGTCTGGGAAAGCATAGGTGCTGAACATCATTTAAGTTATTATGAAATGGATAAAGGACTTACTAAGCATGGGATAACAGTGGAGGAAAGATTGAAATATTTAATTCAGATATTTGAATGTATAAAAATAAAAGCCACACATAATAATTACAAATGGGATCATCAAAAGATAAATAGGCAAATGAAAATATAATTGCTATTCAATAAAATCATGTGGCAAAGGGTAATGTTATTAATTTATAAGGAACAACTTTAGGCAATTAAAAAATCTATATATTAAAATAAAATGGTCAAAGTGTCTAAACAGATTATAGGGGAGATTTTAAAAAATAAATACCAGAAACCAATTATTAGCTATAAAAATTATCCAATTAAAAATGTAATGAGCTGACATTTTTGGTCTAGGAATTTGGCAACAAACAATAGCATCAACAATTCATTAATTTCCTAATTATATCTTTATTATGTTGCTGTTATTCTTTAGTCACTCAGTCGTGTCCAACTCTTTACGACCCCATGGACTGCAGCATGCCAGGCCCCCATGTCCCTCACCACTTCCTGACATTTGCCCAAGTTCATGTCCATTGCATCGGTGATGCCATCCAGCCATCTCATCCCCTGATGCCCTCTTCTCCTGCCTTCAATCTTTCCCAGCATCAGGGACTTTTCCAATGAGTCAGCTGTTCACATCATATGACCAAAATACTGGCGTTTCAGCTTCAGCATCAGTCCTTCCAATGAATGTTCAGGGTTGATTTCCCTTAAGATTGACTGGTTTGATCTTTTTGTCGAAGGGACTCTCAGGAGTCTTCTCCAGCACCACATATAAAGGTATACTTTATAATGAAGATATAAATTATATCTTCATCATACTTTATTTTATTATTTGCTTCTTATGTGCCTTTATTTTGTACATATCTTCCCAAGCAGGCTCTGTGCATTGTTAAAACAGGAGCTTGGTTGTTTAGTTCGATGCGGTTTTCTAAGTGTAGTGGAGTAAGAAATCAGTCTGCCTGCTTTAGCCCCAGCACCTTCAATCCTGTGTCATGAATGGGAGTCCTTCCTTAGGGCTGCTCTGGGTCTCTGCCCAGGAAAGCATGGATAGCAGGCAAGGTAGTGATGGGTCCAGTGCAGGGCTTCAGTAGTTGGGGCACACAGGCTTCATTGCTCTACCACCTGTGGGATCTTCCCGGATGAGACTGAACCTGTTTCCTACATTGGCAGATGGATTCTTAACTGCTAGACCACCAGGGAAGCCCTGACCTCCATTCTTGTTCAGTCAAAATGGAGCAGTGGCCAGCTCTCAAGAAGTCACTAGATTCTAGCAAGGAAGTCGAGAAAGAGAAATTCAAAAGAAGCAAGGCTGGCATGAAGTGAATTGCTAACTGTAGAATTCTATGGAGTTGCCATGAACAAGGTCTTGAAGGATTTAGATGCATGATTAACTTTTGTTTTCTATGGTATCTAATCTTTACAATGAGATGATAAATTCACCAGTCTTACCTCATATACCACTATAATGTTTATTAGGAGAAAGAGTAAGTTTTTATTAAATGTTTCATTATTTAAATATATTCCAATTATATTCCCATTTTAACCTGAAAGAGTAATGAGAATATAATCTGTTCTTTTATAATAGCAAGTGTTATACTCTGTCCATAATTGGTCTTTAATTTCTGCCTTGTAAATTTAATTTCCATCAATTTGATTTATATTTGAAGAGTTTTAGGTTTCAGCATACTGCATAGCTTGCCATGAAAAAGTAGAACTTTTCTCTGGTATCTCATTTGAGGTTTTATGCTTCTATGCTGATAAATATTCTCTTTGTTTTCAAACTTTTTTATGTAGTATATTTGGGAAGGAAAAGAAAGTATTTGCTTCATAGACTTGCTTCTGTTTCACTAAAACTAAATTGGCTTGGAAACATTATTCCATCCAGGTTGCAGTATTAATAAATGCATTCCTATGAGCAATCAAAACACAGGGTGGCATTTTGAGATTCAGTCATACAGTAGGACAGCCAATTCTCTTATTCATAAGACTAAGGAGTTAGTTACTGCAGATGTACTTTCTTCCTGGAGAGTCAATGACTGTGTCTAGAAGTCACTTCATCAGAAGAGTACGTATGGACCATTTCAATATGCTTACATTTCCTTCACAATCTACACAAACTCTAGCTTAGCCAATTCAAAAATGTCACCCATCGGGGGAGGGGTGATGAAGCTGGAGCAGAATATAAATAGTAGCTGAAGTAAGTATAATCTAGAATCAAATGTTTGAGATATTTTTATATTAGGGGGTCTACACAAGAAAAGTGGTGTTCATTCATACCTGGAAAATATGCCCATCGATGTACCCAATAAAGTTTAGCTAAGGCTCATCCTAACTCTGCAGACTCAGTGCCACCTAGTGGTTAAATCGCACGTATAATGCTGGTCATGAGTTCTGTTTGGGCCACAGACCCAGCTTCGCAAGGAAGAACTATTAATATTTCACTGTGTGGTGCAGACCATAAAAAACACTTATTCACACCTACTTTGAGGGATACTGTTTGATGAATATACTACACTGCTTCAATTTCCTCTGAATCAAATCCACTAAGCCCAGGTCATGCACCTTTAATACCAAATCAGCCTTCTGGTATACCTGTTTCCATCACTGTGGCTGGCATGTTTCAATACAAGTTGAATCTTACATAGTTCCAGTGTGTGTTCAATATAGACTCCTAGATCCATATTTATAGCCCAATCTCTGAACTTTGCTTAGAAAGACAAACTTTGCAGTTCATTCACATTCAATTTCCAACTGTAGAAGTGACTATATATGACTCTGAACCAGTTCTTTGGTCTTTCTGAGTCTTATTCTGATTCCTTAAAATAAAATCAATAATCATATCTTGATACCATTACAGATATATTTATGTAAATAAAATTATCTATGTAAAGTCCTACATATGCAATATGTGTTCAATATACAGTAGCTATTGTTATTTTAAGGTTGTCAGAAAGACGCATCAACAGACAGACAAAAGGCACAAAGTGAAGTGGCTCAGTCGTGTCTGACTCTTTGCGACCCCGTGGACTGTAGCCTACCAAGCTCCTCCGTCCATGGGATTCTCAGGCAAGAATACTGGAGTGGGTTGCCATTTCCTTCTCCAGGGGATCTTCCAGACTCAGGGATCGAACCTAGGTCTCTCCCATTGCAGGCAGATGCTTTAACCTCTGAGCCACCGGGAAGCAGACACTTCTCATTAAATATTTTATAATTTCATAAATAAGGAAATCGAATTTCTGACTTCATATCCAAAATACCTGGAAGACTGCCTACGTATTAGAAATGTAAGGATGGAAACATCAGTGTTTCAGGACCAGACCCCCCCACTCCGCCCTTCCTTCCTTGCAGGAGTCCTTATGACTCCTTTTTATTCACCCTTTTTATGTCCATGGACTTCTTTCAAAAACTGGAATTTTTAGAAGAACATATGAAGAGATTAAATTCCACCCACAGTTAATACATTGTTACCCAGTCACTTGTAATCACCCTGTTGCTATTTTCAAACTGGCTCGACTGCACTGTCTCATAAATTTAGGAGGCAAATTAATCACACATTCTTGCTAAGTGAGCTCTTTCCCTGACCCTCTCATCGTAGTGTTTCACTTGGCATGCATCACCTTAGAAGCATATATTCTTGGTGGCAGCAAAAAATAAATCTGCTACAGTGATTGTACTTTCATCAAAAGTTGTCAGCAGTTGTTTTTCTACTGACAGCTACTGCCCTCACCTAATTTTCTTTCTTCCTTAAAGTGGCTACCACTAAACTGTGCCTTGGAGTTCTTCTCATAACATGAAATAAACAAAATTGACTGTATTTAGGACAAGCTAAGCCAGCTAGAGAATGGCCTCCTCTCCCAGGCAATGAACCTGGCATGCACTAGCATCTTCAAAGCAGATGGAAAAGTGTTAAGCACAGGATGAGATATTTACATTCAGTAGACAATTTATAAGGTGACAAGGACTGGCAACAACTTATTCTCAAAAACCAATTTCATATATATAACTCTTCAGGGATACTTTAGTTATCCTTTATTTAAAAAAAAAACCTATAGTGATAAATATCTCAAGAAAGCTCAAATGGGCAAATAATAATGAGAAAGAAGAAAAAGTCAACTATTTCCACATAGTGTTTATAAGAAAGACCATAAAACCTCACTGTAAATCTACATTATTCATCACATGCCTTTTTCCCCTTGTGCTAAGTTGCTACAGTCATGTTTGGCTCTGCGATCCCATGGACTATAACCCTCCAGGCTCCTCTGTCCATGGAATTCTCCTGGCAAGAATGCTGGAGTGGGTTTCCATGCCCTTCTTCAGGGCATCTTCCCGACCCAGGAATCGAATCCATGTCTCTTGCAACTCCTGCATTGCAGGCAGATTATTTACCGCTGAGACAGTGGGGAAGCCCCTTTTCCCCTTAGTTCTGTCCTATGGATGATTATGGCAAGCTTTAATGTTGAGTGGAACATTAAAGCTTATGTTAATCTCTATGATAATCTTTTTAATCCATTATAATGCAAATATCTCTATTATGATTCAAATATCTTTTTAAACTTTCAACTGTATTTTGGGACATCTATGTTAAGTTCCACTATGGTGCATTTTTTTCTAGTCATATATATAATGGAGAAAAAGCAGATATGATCTACGGTTCATGAGGTATCAGAGTTCTGCAAGGAGTGTATGTTGACTTAGGGCTGCACTCCTGTGTGGCAGGGGCTTAGGAGGACTGTTTGTACAGTGTCCTCTGGGAACACAGAAAAGAGAAATACACTGAGATAGGAGAGAAATGGAGGAGAAAGGAGGTTATGAAAGACCTCTGGGAGAAATGAAACCAGAACTGGATCATAAAGAGCAAGTAAGCAAAATACAGGGGAAGGTCATTCAAAGTAGAAGAATCAAACAAAATAGAGGTACACAGTTTTAAAAAAATGCCATGTTTATTCATTGATTCCACAAATATTTAATGGGAACCACTATGTGTCAGTCACTGGAGAGTTATTGGGGAGACAGAGGTGAAGGAAACAAACCCCCTAAAGTCCAAATCCAATGGATACCAGACATTAAGCATGGAGTTACAACGTGATAAATGATATAAAGGAGAATTCTGTAAGAGACTTAAACTTGGGTAAATGGGGTGAGATATGACAAAAGCTCTTTTGATAAGTTATTTTAAGCATATATCTATTTTTAAAAAAGAATTAATACAGGCTGAGATGGGGAGGAAGGAGACAAAGTGGAGGGGAGTAAAAATAGCTGCTTGATCATGAAGAGTGGGGAGAACTGTAGGACTCTGATGTTGGAGAGTATGTGGCAAGTTTGAGAACCTTAAATAAGTAAAGTATGGCTTCAGGGTAGAGTGCAAGGAGTAAAGCAGCAAATTGAGGTTAGAGAGGCAGGCAGGAGCTTTTTTGTTTCTTTGTTTTTCCCTGAAAACAATTAGATGACAAAAACAGGATCTAGAGGTGTATGTATATAAAATAAGCATTATATATGTGAGATTCACGATTTAGTGAATGAACAGCAATGTGAAATTCTAGAAGTATGTATACATAGATAAATATAGATAGAAGATAGATAGATAAATAGATAGACCCTAGAGCACAGAAAAGTAAGTGGGCATATCCACCTTGTTTGCAATGAGGCTTAGGGCATTGTCATTGTTCAGTCGCTAAGTTGTGTCCGAATCGTAGTGACCCCATGGACTGCAACTTGCCAGGCTCCTCTGTCCTGCACCGTCTCTCAGAGTTTGCTCAAATTTGTGTCCGTTGAGTCAGTGATGCTATCTAACCATATGAATTCACAAAAAATGTTGCAGAGGATTTGAGTCTTGAAGGAGAAGGTATCTGATAGGGGTCAAGCAGTTCATTCCTTACCATTTCAATTTGGCTCTTCTTTCCCATGCCTGGAGAAAAACTACTCTTTCTTCTAACCTATCATCATCTTTTTAATGCACATCTGATATTCCTTTTCCCAAAACAATGACACAAAATAATGAGCCCATGTTCAGCAGGAGCTGTCAAATTAGCAATATCGCAAAACAATGATCAGAGAAAATGGATTGTGGTGCTCATGCTCCAGTAATGACTATCCCTCTGTGGAGCTATTAGCAAAACCAAGGGATTGGATCAGTATGCAATTTTAATGAAGTCAAGAGTACACAAATGGAAAATTACATGGAAAATGTTCTATTTCCTTCTTGCTCTTCTTTTTACAAACACTAAACGCTTTACCGCAGTGAGTGGAGTCAAATCACAGAAATCATTAGCACTAGAATTTTGGAAATGTGATATTCACCAGTGATCCCACAGGAAAGATCACCTACCTTTGTCACAGATCAGCACCCCGACTTACTTTATTTCAATTTTATTTTTAAACAAAAAGGAACAATTTGGGACTTCCCTGGTAGTCTAGTGGCTAAGACTCTGTGATCCCAATGCAGGAAGCCTGGGTTTGATCCCTAGTCAGGGGGGGAAAAAAAAATAGATCCTATAGGTAGCAACTAAGACCTAGTGGAGCCAAAGGGGGGAAAAAAAGGAACAACTTAGCTAACCAAGAGAAAATATTATATTTAATTTTCCAGGCATGAGTTGGAAGCAATTACAGCATTTGCTAGTTGGTTTTAAGGGGCATATACTTTAATTTGTTTCAGTTTCCTCACATGTAAAAAGGGCTTGATGAATGATTAAAATATTTGATTCTTTTGTTATTCTGTATTTTTAAAGGCTGCTGTAAAATACAGATAACTGAAAGGAAAAGTGTTAGTCACTCAGTTGCATCTGACTCTTTGCGACCCCATGGACTGTAGTCCACCAGGCTCCTCTGTCCTTGGTATTCTCTAGGCAAGAATACTGAAGTGCGTAACCATTCCCTTTTCCAGAAGCAACAGTTAGAACTGGACATGGAACAACAGACTGGTTCCAAATCGGGAAAGGAGTACATCAAGGCTGTATATTGTCATCCTGCTTATTTAACTTATATGCAGAGTACATCGTGAGAAACACTGGGCTGGATGAAGAAGAAGCTGGAATCAAGATTGCTGGGAGAAATATCAATAACCTCACTTTATGGTAGAAAGTGAAGAAGAACTAAAGAGCCTCTTGATGAAACTGAAAGAGGAGAGTGAAAAAGTTGGCTTAAAACTCAGCATTCAGAAAACTAAGATCATGGCATCAGGTCCCATCACTTCATGACAAATAGATGGAGAAACAATGGAAACAGTGACAGACTTTATTTGTTTGGGCTCCAAAATCACTGCAGATGGTGACTGCACCCATGAAATTAAAAGATGTTTGCTCCTTGGAAGAAAAGTTATGTCAACCTAGACAGCATATTAAAAAGCAGAGACATTAGTTTGCCATAAAAGGTCCATCTAGTCAAAGCTATGGTTTTTCCAGTCACCATGTATGGATTGAAAGTTGGGCTATAAAGAAAGCTGAGTGCCAAAGAATTGATGCTTTTGAACTGTGGTGTTGAAGAAGACTCTTGGAGTCCCTTGGACTGCAAGGAGATCCAACCAGTCCATCCTAAAGGAAATCAGTCCTGAATATTCATTGGAAGGACTGATGCTGAAGCTGAAGCTCCAATACTTTGGCCACCCCATGCGAAGAACTGACTCATTTGAAAAAACCCTTCAATCTTTCCCAGATTGAAGGCAGGAGGAGAAAGGGATGACAGAGGATGAGATGGTTGGATGGCATCACCAACACAATGGACATGAATTTGAGTAAACTCCGGGAGTTGGTGATGGACAGGGAGGCCTGGCATGCTGCAATTCATGGGGTCACAAAGAATAGGACACGACTGAGCAACTGAACTGAACTGAACTTCTTGACCTGGGGATCGAACCCAGGTCTCCTGCACTGCAGGCAGATTCTTTACCATCTAAACCACCAAAGAAGCCCGAAATACTGATTCATGAAACCTAGGGGATGCATGTTTATTCTTTCTTTTTCTGGTGTGAGGTCTTGCATGTCAATCCTTGAAAACTTCCACTCAACAGAGCATCAGCCTCTTTGCTCATAAAATGGAAATGAAACCACAGTGCTTTCTAGGCATCAAACTGTCAATATGTATTTAATAAGCGGCAGGCACTGTTCCAGGCTCTCTAGATGTCTTAGTGAATGAGACACACTGATTCTACCTTCATTATGTATGAAAATCAATAGGAAAACAAAACAAATGAAAACATGAATTGACTTTTGAAAAGGGAAGGAAAAGAGAAATGAGAACAATAGAAAAAACTGAACATGTAGAAAATATCCAGTAAGGCTATATTATCAAGTCCAAACATATTAATAATCACAATACATGTAAATGAACTAAATGGACAAGTTGAAAGACAGAGATTTTCATATTGGAAAATCTGAAAAAAAAATCCAGCAACATGACACTTAAAAAGGACGTGAGTAAAATATAAGGATACAGAAACATTGAAATTTAAAAGGATGGAAAAAAATTACAAGATAAATATAAAATCTTTAAGAAAGTGTGAGTCACCATCTGCAAAAGACCAAATAGTCTGTGATAACAAAAAGCATCATTGAGGATAGAGAGGGAAACTGTATACAAAAATACTTTTGTTCAGTAAGAAGATATAAAATTTTAAATTAGTACACATGTAACAAAATCTCAAATGGTGCTAGGACAATTGCATAGCCATAGGCAAAAGAATGAACTTGGACCCTTATCTAAGACTACAAACAAAAATTAAATAAAAAGAGATCAAGAGCTAAATTTATGGTTTCACTATAATTTAAAACTGTAAATGTCTTGGAAGAAAGCATAGGGGTAAATATTTATGATCCTGACTTTGGCAAATGATTCACAGATGTAATATCAAAAACATGAGTCAAAGGAAAAAAGTTGGATTTGATCAAAATGTAGAAATTTTGTTCTTCAAATTATTCCATCAAGAAAGTAAAATGACAATCCATAGCATGGGAAAAATACTTGAAAATTATCTTAAGTCAGGTGATACAGGATGAGAACTAATGGAAAAGTGGAAGACTTGGCTTTAGATAGATAGTCCTACTAGAGTAAAGGAAAGAGTATATGGATACAGATGTGGAGATGGGAGTAAATGTTTCTTTTTTGATTGCTTCATTTTTTCTTTATAAGGAAGTGTGTGTATATGTTTCTCTCTGTGTGTGTACTGTTTTTATTAGAAAGCTAAGGATATTTAAATGATATATTAATAAAAGAAGACCATTTTCAGAGTCAGGATATGAGTGAGTACTAGAAGACTACCCTCAAAAAACGTTGATTCCTGAGTAAGAAATAATTTTACCTGGGTAATTAGGCTTGTTTCTACATGCTCTTTGGCATCTTTCTCATAAAGTTTTACACCTTATTTTTAAAGCTCAATGCAACATATGACTACACGGTGCAGGGGTTAAAAGACTGAAGTCAGGCATCTTTGAATTCGGCCGTTTGCAAGTCACTAGTTGAGAAAAAAATCTTTTGAATGGTGGAGGAGCTCAGTAACTTCACTTCTCACATTTTAAAAGCACCTACCCTTCAGGGCTGCTGGAAATATTAGACAAAGTATACACAAATAATAGACAAGTTTCAATTAGGAAGCAGAAGTCAAGCTATGTATGTAGGGGTTTAACAAACCTTAGGGGGTTGATGACCTGTAGAAATGCTGCAGAAGTAGAAGTCAGAGAAGCTGCTCCTAAAATTAATAAACATTGATACCAAAGATTTCAGTTGTGAACACCAAACTAGATGGTTATCTCCATCTAACCAGGAAGCTGCTGCATTTCTTGAGACTCTCCAAGATGATGTCACCAATTATTTCAATCTTCAGTGGCAAGCAGGTGGGAAAAGCTACTGTGGATCTCTTGTTCTTCTTCATTTTCACTCTGCAAAGCTCCTGTGAGTTCCTTTCACTGATAAACTCTAAGCCAAAACCCTGCAGAAAAGGAGACTCTGGGAAACATAATTCAGTCTTAGAAGAGAAGATAGTGGCACTAGCCCCAAGCTTATTTAATGCGGTAAAATACAAAAGAAAAATGACAAAAGAAACTGGATATATATTGCTGCTGCTCCTGCTAAGTCGCTTCAGTCGTGTCCGACCCTGTGCGACCCCATAGATGACAGCCCACCAGGCTCCTCTGTCCACAGGATTCTCCAGGCAAGAACACTGGAGTGGGTTGCCATTTCCTTCTCCAGGATATAAATTAAGTTTTATAAAAACTTTATAAAAACAACCTGTTTTTATGTGCCAGAGAAAATAATCTCAGATCATGATTATTATGTGACAGTCAACTGCATACATTAAAAGTCTGATTCTTAAGATGTTTACTGTGCATCCAGTGTACAAGCATTGCATTCTATAACTGGAGGAATAGTAAGATAAATATAAAGCAAAGTCCTTGTCAACAAGAAACATGTAGATGTAACAGAGACCTAATGACTACATGAGGCTTCCCAGGTGACTCAGTGGTAAACAATCCACCTGCCAATACAGGAGACCTGGGTTCGATCCCAAGGTCAGGCAGATCCCCTGGAGAAGAAAATGGCAAGCCACTCCAGTATTCTTGCCCGGAGAATCCCATGGACAGAGGAGCCTGTGTGGATGGGGTCGCACAGAGTCGGACACAATTAGCAACTAAACAACATCAACAATGGCTGAATGATAGGGACATTAACAATTCAGTTACTAATTTCTGTAGGTATTCATTCCACTATCAATCTATTCATTCTCATTTTTCTCTTGACTCCTCTTACTTTATTAGTATTTTTAGTTTGGAGATCTTATAGTCGGGGCGTGAAATGCCAAACATACATAGATAAATTAGCATATGTGAAGCAAGCATTCCTGCCATATCACCATGAGAACTTGAATATCCCGAAAAGCTTTATTTAAATAAAGATAACATAGTCTCCCTACATTACTTCCAAGGTTACTTAAATAAAAAAACCTTTTGGCTCCTTTTTTCTAGAATATTGAGATTTGCTAAACAAATTCTTATTCACTTGAATATGAATTTTCCAATCTGAGTGTTTTGTTGACTTTTGCAGGCATTTGTTCTCTTAGCCTGGAGTGAATTTCTCTCCTTTGTCTGCTAGGCAGGACCCTACCCATCTTTCAAGACGTACCTTGACCATGGCCTCTAATAACAAAACCAACTTCATTTCTCCAAGTCAGAATTAGATGAGATGTTTCCTTTCCTGGGTCAGAGTATGTTTCTATCACACTGTTACAATCGTGCTTTTCACTGTGTTGTTACTCTTTCACCCACATCTCCACCACTGCACAATGATCCCCTAAATCTACGGATGGTGTCTGAGTCATCTTCGTGTTCTCAGTGCTTAGTTCATTACAGGTCCTTGTGTTAGCTTCCTGTTGCTATAGCAAAAGATTACCCCACACTTAGTGGCCTGAAATAACCCCGACTTATTCTGTCGTAATTCTGGAAGTCCAAAGTGTGAAATGAATCTGAGTGGGCTAAAAAATCAGGATAAGCAGAGCTGTGTTCCTTCCAAAGCTTCCAGTGGGAATCTGTTTCCTTGCCTTTTCCAGTTTTTAGATGCTGTGTTCATTTTTTCAGTCCTGGCTCTTTCCCCATCTTCAAAACCAGAGTAGCTTCTTCAGTCTCCCTCCATCTCTTATAAGGATCCTGGTGGTTACATTAATCCAGGATAATCTCACAAATCCAGATCCTGAACTTAATCCTGCCTGCTGAGTCCCTTCACCATGTTCATAGGTTCTGAGGATTAGGATGCAGGCATCTTTGGGGGTGGAGGGAGGCCTTATTCTGTTTATCACAAGGTCCAAACAAAGTCTTCTCAATTAACGAGGCATCCACATATCTGAGCCCCATCCACTCCCTGAATAATGACTTCTTTGCACTCCTTGGAACTTTTTCAGCTCTGTACGGTCTCTGTGGCATGGAGTACAGAACTTTGTATTTTCCTGGGTGTATATGCTCTGTGTTTTTCTAGATACATTCTTATTGGTGTTGAATTCAATTATACTTTCAATAGAAAGAGTGTCATTGACTCTCCTAAGCAATAAAAATATTATAAAGCTTAGAGTTTTACATCTTATAAAACTATTAGGTTTTCTCAGATTCCATTTTTCACACAGCCTCTCTTCTGTAGTGCAACATGGAAGTACTTTATCAGAGGGAGAGTGAAGAGGTTTAGTAAATGTTTGGTGAGAAAGACAAAATAAGCCATTATTATCACAGGAAACAGACTGAGATTTGCCTTTATCTTAAAATTAACAAATGAAAAAAGAAATACAACAGTGTGGCTTCCAAACTTTTTTGTCTTTATTCTGCCACCTCTCTTATCATTTTTTTCTCTCATCTCCTTTGTCCTCTTTTATTATTCTTTATTTCCTTTAAGGTTATGCTTGATTTAAAATAGCTATATAATGTTTCTTTTGAATTCTCTTATCCATTTAAAAATCTATTCTTATTATTTAGCCACTGTCTATCCTAATCTCTCAAGGAACCCAAATCAAAAATTCTCATCACTTTTATTTAAAATACATTTGAAATCCACACTTTTTACAAAGATACCCATTGACTTTCTGTTGCTGCTATCAATATTGATGCTGTCACTTGAAGTCTAAATTGTCAGCATCAGTGTCGAAGTAAATATCAGTAAAAAGTTGTCCTTGACTTGCATTCAAATCACCTGAGAAATAGTGACAAGTTGGCATATGAAAGAAAAGCATTTGAATGCCATAAGGATATGTAAGTCTCACTGGTGTCAGTTTAAAATCAACTCAAATTTTAGTAGAAACTATTATTTGAAGTCTCTGAATTTATTTTTGGCAATTGCAAAAAAGCTTTGTGGTCATAGAAGGAAGCCAAGGTAGGATAAAAAATAAAAATTCACAGCAGAACAAAAAGTAATTCTATGGAAGGTATTCTATTGATTTTCAATGATTTGGGGGGATCTTTTCAATCTTCCTACCAGTCTAACTCTCCACCTGCAGTGCAGTGGTGGGTTTTTATTTAGTTGCTCAGTTGTGTCTGACTCTTTGCAACTCCATGGACTGCAGCACACCAGGCTTCCCTGTCCTTCACCATCTCCTGGAGCTTGCTCAAACTCATGTCCATTGAGTCAGTGATACTATCCAACCATTTCATCCTGTGTCGTCCCCTTCTCCTCCTGCCTTCAATCTTTCCAATCATCAGGGTCTTTTCTAATGAGTTAGTTCTTCATATCAGGTGGCCAAAGTATTGGAGTTTCAGCTTCAGCATTAGTCCTGCCAATGAATATTCAGGACTGATTTCCTTTAGGATGGACTGGTTGGATCTCCTTGCAGTCCAAAGGACTCTCAAGAGTCTTCTCCATTGCCACAGTTCTAACATGCTAATGGAGAAGAGCAGAGAAATAGCTCTAGAAAGAATGAAAAGGCTGAGCCAAAGCAAAAACAATGCCCAGTTGTGGATGCATCAGGTGGTGGAAGTAAAATTCAGTGCTGTAAAGAATAAAATTGCACAGGAACTTGGAATGTGAGGTCAAAGAATCAAGGTAACCTTGTATGGTAACCTAACCCGGAATGATAGGTCCATAAATCACAGCCAGTCTCTCCCATCCAGAAGCTTCGGCAAGACTCTTATCTTTATCCATCAGAGGGCATACAGTTTTAGGAAAACTCAAGACAATCCATTTGTATTTATTCTGTTCTGAAATATTCTCATTTTATCTCAACTCTCCAGATACTAACAAAAAGTTGACCATATCCCAAGGAATTATTTTATAAAAGGCAAATTGGATTTATCATAATAAAATGCTATATTTTGCTGGAAGATGTTCATAGCTTATATTTTTACAGTTTCCCATGACACACAAATTTTGAACATGAAAAGATTACCTACCCAAGATTAATATATTTGAAATTTAAAGATTTAACATTCTTAAAAATCAATGATTCTAAAGTTAGTTTTAAAAATAATGTAGAGTTCCCTGGTTTTATATAAAAGCTACTTATATAAAAGTAATACTTTTATATAAAAATAAGTACTTTTACTTATATAAAAGCAGTAAGAAGGAAATTTTTTTCAACCTGATTCTTAGACTAAGAAATTCATAAGATGTGTCATATCTGTAGCTTCACATAAACTACTGGAAGAGAGCTTTTTACCCAGTCAACTTCATGTTTTAAATTCATACTAACAGTAAGAACTTTGAATTTCTGCTCAGATGTATATAAAAAGAAAAAGCATATATAATATTCACCCTAATTTTTTCCTGCTTTATATATAAATTCAAAATAATTGAGAGCAGAGATAGCATAATAGAATATTATGAGAACTACATAGAACTTAAAAAATTATTATAACTTACTTCTAATAAGTTATCTGTAAATTCTAAAACTTATACCAAATATACAAATTTTACAGTTATCTTGTTATACCAGACACATAAATCAGGAAAATTGGATGTAAATAAGCAGCTCTTTGTTGCCTATTTATTACATGCAGTACTGTCTTCTAAGTGTTTTATTTAGTTGCTGGATTTAGCTACTGTTATTTTCACTTCATAACTGAGCATGATTTTCAGTTACTATGACTTTTAAATGATTCAGATGAAATAATAAGCTGAAATAAATTGAAACAAAATGATGTATTCTTTTTCTATTCAATTCTGGACTTGTCTGAGCACATAAATACTTGTGTAAAAATCAACAATAATTCAACAACTCTGTTCAGCTTTTCAATCTCTATCCGACTTTGTTGTTGTTGACAATAAAGCCAATATTGTTGCTATTTTTGTTTAGTCTCTAAGTTGTGTCCTACTCTTTGTGACCTCTTTGACTATAACCCACAGGCTCCTCTGTCCATGGAATTTTCCAGGCAGGAATATTGGAGTGCATTGCCATTTCCTTCTCCAGGGGATCTTCCCTACTCAGGGATTGAACCCATGTCTCCTGCATTGATAGATGGATTCTTTACCACTGAGCTACCTGGGAAGCCCTATCTGATTTTCAGTTCAGTTCAATAACTCAGTCATGTCCGACTCTTTGTGACCCCATGAGCTGCAGCACGCCAGGCCTCCCTGTCCAACACCAACTCCCGGAGCCCACCCAAACTCATGTCCATTGAGTCAGTGATGCCATCCAACCATCTCATCCTCTGTCATTCCCTTCTCCTCCTGCCCTCAATTTTTCCCAGCATCAGGGTCTTTTCCAACGAGTCAGCTCTTCACATCAGGTAGCCAAAGTATTGGAGTTTCAGCTTCAACATCAGACCTTCCAATGAACACCCAGGACTGATCTCCTTTAAGATGGACTGGATGGATCTCCTTGCAGTCCCAGGGACTCTCAAAACTCTTTGCTAACACCACAGTTCAAAAGCATCAATTCTTCTGCACTCAGCTTTCTTTATAGTTCAACTCTCACATCCATACATGACAACTGGAAAAACCATAGCCTTGACTAGATGGACCTTTGTCAGCAAAGTAATGTTTCTGATTTTACTATCATTTAAAATAATGTTTACGTTTCTTATCAATATACTATCACATATATTGAAATTTTAAAATATTACTAAAGCCTTAACAAGTAAAATTATAGATATTTTATTAACCTAATTTTACATCACCTGAAATAAATTAATGTCTTATATTTTAACAATGAAGCGCTTTCACTATTTGTAATGTTAGAGAAAGACTGCTGCTATCAATTTAATTCCACACCTAGACTATGATAGTAACATTCCAGAAATTTTTTCCCTCTTTTTCCCAGTTTTTAAAATTCTCCTAATTGCTTGCTTTAGAAACTGTGGAAATTGCCATGTAGTTTGATGTTGTTAAAATATAAAGGTTAATTTGCTCAATTGCTAAGACTTTAATTACAACACATCAGTTATTTAGACTGTTTGACATTTTCTGTAAATTCCTCTAATTAGGAAACCCTTAGAGACTCTCACAAAAGAAGAAGAAATCACTAAAATGTGTTGACAGAAATAAATATATTTCCTCTTACCGAATGAGCTCAGAGTGTTATAAATGTTTGGAAAAACCCGAGAATTATAATTTTACAGTTAAGGTGTTGAGTGGTGTGACCTTAAATGCTTTGTGGGTTTGTTGTGATTGCTTTATTGCCCATTTATTTGTTGAGAAGGAGAATGAGCTTGCATTGATGGGTGGTAGAAATTGTGATTAAAGAAGGGGAACTCATTAAAAGTGTGTTACAAGTGAGGGTCTGTGAAGCATAAAGCTGGAAATTCAGAAACTCAGAGTTTATAATCAGGAGGGGGGAAAAATCTTAGATTTCAAAGTTGTGCAATTTAATTACATTATATGTGTGAGTTTTTACCAAGAGTGGAAAAGTGTTTGATATTTTATGGTGCCCAGATGTGTTGAGGCAATTTCCTTTTTATATGCGTGTGTGCTAAGTAGCTTCAGTCCAGTCCAACTCTGTGCAACCCCATGGTAGCCCACCAGGCTCCTCTGTCCATGGGATTCACCAGGCAAGAATACTGGAGTGGGTTGCCATGCTATCCACCAGGGGATATTCCTGACCCAGGGATCAAACCTATATCTCTCAAGTCATCTGCATTGGCAAATGGGTTCTTTACCACTAGCATCACCTACTTTCTATGTATACATCTCTGAAAGCACATTTTTCTGCTATCCACTTCAGTGAAGTTGTTTCATAGAGGTATAATGCAGTTGTCATATTATGTTTCCTTTCCTGGAATCCTCAGACCTACTAAATTATTTTTTTTTTAATTTTGTGTGCCTTCAGGTTACAACTCTGCACTGTAGGGTTCTGTGAGTTTTGCCTAAAGCAAAGTGTCACTTATCAACCATAATTGTTATTATACAGAATAATTTTATTATACATATTATACACATTATTATACATACTATATGTATACATATATAATATTATACATATTATAATAACATTACACATATTATACAGAATAATTTACCACCCTAAGAAAAATTTGCACTTCATGTACTCAGTCTCCACTCAGTGAACCCATGACAACCACTGATCTTTGCATTGTCTCCATGGTTTTGCCTCTTCTGGAATGTTGGAATTCTGTGTAGCTTTTTCAGATTGACTTCTTTCACTCAGTAATATGCCTTGAAAGGTCCTCCATGTCTTTTCATGGCCTGATAGCTCATTTATTTTTAGTGCTGAATAATATTCCATTGCCTGGGTGTACTACAGATTATTTATCCCTTCACCTATTAGGGAATATCTTGGTTGTGCAGATTTTTCTGTGGGTATAATACCAAGGAGCATGATTGTTGGATTGTGTAATAGAAGTATGTTTAGTACTGTTTGAAAAAACTGCCAAATTGTCTTTCAAAGTGGTTGGACCACTTTTCATTCCCACTAACAGTGAATAAGAGTTCCTTTTGTTTCATATCATCAGCGTTTGATGTCAGTGTTATGGATTTTTGCCATTCTAATAACTGTGTTATGACAATGACTGCAAACATGAAATTAAAAGAAGCTTGCTTCTTAGAAGAAAAGCTATGCCAAATCTAGATAGAGTAGTAAAAAGCAGAGACATTACTTTGCCCACAAAGGTCTGTATAGTCAAAGTTATGGTTTTTCCAGTCGTCATGTATGGATATGAGAGTTGGACCATAAAGAAGGCTGAGTGCCAAAGAACTGATGCTTTTGAGCTGTGGTGTTGGAGAAGACTCTTGAGAGTCCCTTGGACTGCAAGGAGATCCAACCAGTCAATCCTAAAGGAAATCAATCCTAACTATTCATTGGAAGGACTGATGCTGAAGCTGAAGCTTCAGTACTTTAGCCACCTGATGCCAAGAGCTGACTCATTGGAAAAGACCCTGATGTTCAGAAAGACTGAAGGCAGGAGGCGAAGGGGATGACAGAGGATGAGATGGTTGGATGGCATCACTGACTCAATGGACGTGAGTTTAAGCAAGCTCCAGGAGATGGTGATGGACAGGGAAGCCTGGTGTGCTGCAGTCCAGGAGATCATGACTGAACAACAACAAAAAATAACCGTGTAGTGGTCTCTCATTCATTGTTGTTTTAATTTGCATTTCTCTGACAGCATGTGATACAGAGCATCTTTTCATATGCTTATTTGCCATCTGTATATCTTCTTTGGTGGTCAGCTCAGGTCTTTTTAAAAATCTTTTTTTATTGCTGAATTTTAAGCAACAAAATTATCTTTGTGTATTTTAGATAACACTCCATTATCGGCTATGTCTTTTGTAAATATTTTCTCCCAGTCTGTAGCTTGGCCTTTTATTTTCTTGACCTGTCTTTCACAAAGAAGCAAATTTTAATTCTAATGAAGTCCAACTTATCAATTATTTCTTTCTTGAATTATATCTTTGGTGTCGTTATCTAAAAAGTCCTCACCAAACCCAAGGTCATCTCGATTTTCTCCCACATTATTCTCTAGGCGTTTTATAGTTTTGTGTTTTACATTTAGGTCTGTGATCCAGTTGGAGTTAATTTTGGGGGATGGGCATGATGTTTAGAATATTTTTTTTGCATGTGGATATCCAGTTGTATTTTTAAACACACATTGACCTCTCAGTGACTGCTCTTAATTGTCTTCAGTGAATTAGAAAACAGAAGTAAATCTCCATTCCTTTAAAAGACAGTGAAATAGGATACTCAGGTTCATTCTCAAAATTTTATTTCTGTTGGCAGCGATGAATTTTTCTAATATTCTCCATTTCCCTCGCTTCATGGTGTTTTGCTAATAGTGACACTCACATCCACTTGGGCAGGGGTAGGACTTGATAAAATTAGATGGATTAAACTGATGAGGAGCCAAAGTGAAGGAGACACTCAAGGTTACATATCTGGATATGTATTTTAGGTTCAGTCATCTTCCTTCGAAACGTTGAAGATTCTTCCATTTTCTTCACTTTCCGTGATTACTAACAAGGTGCCTGACACCCAGCTGATCTTCATTCCTTTATAGGCAATCTGCTGTGCTTTGTATTTCCTCTTGGGAAATTTTTGGATAGCCTTTTGACCTTTGAGGTCCTGCTGTTTCACCAGGAGATACTTATTTGTATATCTTTTGTTGTTCCTCCAGGTAATGAAGACATCTTTCTTCAAGTACGTGATTCAGTCCCTAAGTCAAGTCCAAGTATTTTGAGACCTCGTGGGCTGTAGCCCAACAGGCTCCTCTGTCCATGGGATTTCCCAAACAGGAATACTGAAGTGGGTTGCCATTTCTTTTTCCAAGAGATCTTCTGGACCCAGGGATGGAAACTATATCTCCTGCATTGCAGGTGGTCTCTTGCATTGCATGTAGATTCTTTACTGACTGAGTCACCAGGGAAACCCTATCTTTCTTCATCATCAAGAAAATGGAAATTGCACTTTGTTTCATTACTGCCTTTCTGCATATTCTGAGGATTCTTTGTGTAGTGGTCCTTTTACTTGATAAGTACCAAGTTTCCTAGATTGATCTTCCATCCCTTTACTGGTCTCTGATATTCTCCATCTCTTTGTTTAATTCTATATTCTAGTCTTTTTCTATGTAAATAATGTATATAATCTCTTTCCTTCCAGATGCAGTTCTTTAGTTTGTTTATCTTGGTCCTTCTCTTTGGTGCGTTCTCAACTGTTTGGTAATCCTGCTAATCCATCCATATTTATGAATGAAGAATAATGCTGAAACTCTTAGGATCTGTTCTGAATTTCCTCAAGACACTTTTAGACGTATTTGCTCCTGGCTTCCATGCGGACTGTCAGTGATGTACAAGGGGTGTAAGCATCCATGTGCTGCCTTTGCTTTAGGGAGAACATGCACTGATCTCCACTTTCAGTGCCAGAATTAAGATGTCTTTATCCTAGAGTCTTGGTTCCCAACCTAGAAGCCTAGCTTTCCCCAGGCAAATGATCCCATATTATTTTTGTCAGTGTCATCCTAGATTTACCCTAGAAACCCCTGATCCTGTAGTCATTCTGTAAGGGTGGAGGTCAGGAGGTTGGTTGGCATCAGAGCTCTTCTTCAGATTGCCTTTCAATCATGGGTCTGAATGCATACTTTCCTATACTTGTTCTGTGAATCTCCAAACTGAGGTCAGAGCCTGAGAAATATGCCCTCACCTTTACTGTGGGTTCCTCTGCAGTGTTTTCTGGACTGTGATTTCTCCTTTACACACCATCACTGTACTTCCATCTATTTTTCTTTTTCAGAAATTCATAAAATTATCTATGCTCTTCTAGATCATTTTTTCCACTATTGTTACAGTTTTTTTTTTCCTTCTCATTCATTTTCACTGTATTTTTCTTGGGATTTTATAAGGGAGAGGAGGGGGTAAGTGTTGATGTTCAATTGTTCCTTTAGAATGAGAAATATAAAATCATATTTTAGTTTTATGTAGAGGCACTATTCCTTGGTATTTAAGAGAACAGACTCTAGAACCTGGTTGCCTGGGTTTAAATACTGACTCTGCCCCTCTGGTGTTTGAAGTTGTGCCGATCACTTAATTGCTTGATTAAATATCTTTGTAAAATGTACAGGTCCTAACAGTACTTAACAGTATTTGTCTCATGGTGGTGGTGGTTTAGTGGCTAAGTCATGTCTGACTTTTTTGCGACCCCATGGACTGTAGCCCGCCAGGCTCCTCTCTCTGGGGGATTTCCCAGGCAAAAATACTGGAGTGGGTTGTCATTTCCTTCTCCAGAGGATCTTCCTGACCAAGGACTGAACCCATGTCTCCTGCACTGCAGGTGGATTCCTTACCGCTGAGCCACAGGGGAAGTGCACTTTTCTCAAAGTGTTGCTTTTTTTCAAGTGTATTGTTTTTGTTGAGTTCTCAGCTGTGTTACATTTACAAAATGCTTATTGTATAGAAATTATCAATAAATGTTATTATGATGGCAATCATGTTACACGAGCTTGCATACATGATGTAAATTTTACACCTTCTTTAGAAGAATGTCAAGCATGATACCAAAATAATATACCATAGTATGTAACAGTATTTTATAGTTTTTTTCTTATTATTTCTTTTATTTTTTCCTTTAGAACTTAAGAGCATAAGAAAACATACTGCCTCTAAGAATCCCTTTGATCAGCTGTTCTAATATTTATAGGTCATGATCTATGAAGTGAGTACCCTGCATCTTCTAAAGAGTAAATATTTAGTTATCTTAAAGAGAAAGACATAATGAATTATCTGAAATGGTTTTCAGGAAGCAAAAATTGGTTAAGATGAACAGATATGGAGTGAGATGTCTGTTATGGTAAGTACTGTTCATTTTTAAGGGACGGAACTTTCAGGTAAAGATTTTGAAAATTAGAGAGAAAAACAAGTTGAACTAAAAGTCTGGAAATATAGTTTTTACACCCTGTAGTACTAACTAGTCCAGTTCATAACTTTTTTCCATTGCTGACAACCTTCTCCCTACACTCTGTATTTTGAAAATAACTCAATAGGCTGTGCCTTGCACAGCAGTTCCTTTCAAGGTTCAGGTGTCTAAAATACAGGGCAGTAAACACATTCAGCAGGCTACAAGTGAAGCTGCATTGGAACATTTATGATTTTTGAACATTGTAAAGCCATCTGAAGCAATGTCCTGATGAAAATACAATCAAGAAGCTATTTCCTGTGAAATGAACAGCACAAGGTAGGTCCACAGTTTTGTAAATAATACATTAATATCTTTATGTAATGAAATAATTTGAAATTTACAAAAATGAAGAGAATGGCTAAAGAAAAGAACTATTATTGTCTTCTAAGGATGGCCTGGTGTTAAAAATCAAACAGTTTGCTGTGGGGAGTCTTTTTAGTAGCTTCCAGGCAATAATTTTATTTGTAGCAAGATAAATATCTGCTTGTATCCAAGTTTATAGCATTTTTATTCTGTTTAAAGTTCAGCACTGATTAGACTGAGTTGGAAGCTGGAATTCAATTTATTTATATCACTGTATTTAGACAGAATCTGATTCAGGGAATTTGAAATGCAGAAAAGCACTAACATTAGTACAAATTAAAACTGCACTGAGATATCACTTCACACCATTAGGATGATTACTCTAATAAAAAGGACAGACGATAACAACTGTTGAGTTGTCATAGCTGATATGGATGTGGAGAACTTGGAATCTTCATACTTTGCTGGTGAAAATGTAAATTGGTGCAGCCATGCTGTAAAGTCGTTTGACAGTCCTGCAAAATGTTAAACCTAGACTTAACCATATGACCCAGCAATTACACTCCTTG
Source organism: Cervus canadensis (assembly GCF_019320065.1). Taxonomy (NCBI): domain Eukaryota; kingdom Metazoa; phylum Chordata; class Mammalia; order Artiodactyla; family Cervidae; genus Cervus; species Cervus canadensis. The sequence goes on from NC_057408.1 coordinate 50,987,911, forward strand.
GTATCCCATTCCTAAGAGAAATGAAGAGACATGTCTACACAAAACTTGTACCTTTATGTTCATAACAGCATTATAACTCATAATAATTGAAAGTTATCTTTCATAATAATGAAAGACGGAAACAACCTAAATGTCCATCAACAGATAAATGGATAAATAAAACTAGTCCACCCACACAATGGATACTACTCTACAATAAAAATGGATGTGGACTGAAAAAAAAGTATGCTCAGTGAAAGAAGTCAGCTACAAGAGAGCACATGTTATATGATTACATTTATGAGATGTCCAGAATAGGCAAATCTATAGAGAAGAAAGTAGATTAGTGGTTGCAAGGGCTTAGGGGTGGGAGAATGAGGACTGACTACTAATCAGTCTGTGGTAAAGGTTACTGCAGCCATGAAATTAAAAGATACTTGCTCCTTGTAAGGAAAACTATGACAAACCTAGACAACATATTAAAAAGCAAAGACATCACTTTGCTGACAAAGGTCCATATAGTCAAAGATATGGTTTTTCCAGTAGTCATGTACGGATGTGGGAGTTGCATTGTAAAGAAAGGCTGAGCACCAAAGAATTGATGCTTTCAAATTGTGGTGTTGGAAAAGACTCTTGAGAGTCCCTTGGACAGCAAGGAGATAAAACCAGTCAATCCTAAAGGAAATCAATCCTGAATATTCATTGAAAGGACTGATGCTGATGCTGAAGCTCCAGTACTTTGGTCACCCGATGCAAAGAGCCTACTCACTGGAAAACACCCTGATGCTGGGAAAGATTGAAGGCATCAGAATAAGGGGGCAGCAGAGGAGGACCTGGTTGAATAGCATCACGGACACAAGGGACATGAGTCTGAGCAAGCTCCGGGAGATAGTGAAGGACAGGGAAGCCTGGTGTGCTGCAGGCAATGAGGTCACAAAGAGTCAGACACAACTTAGCAAATAACAAAAATAACAATGGTTACACACTTCTGTGAATATACTAGAAACATTTGAATTATATACTTTAAATGGGTAAATTTTATGGTTGTTGTTATTTGCTAAGTCATGTCCGATCCTTTTGCTACCCCATAGACTGTCACCTACCAGGCTTCTTTGACCATAGGATTCTCCAGGCAAGAATACTAGAGTGGGTTGCCATTTCCTTCTCCAAGATATCTTTCCAACCCAGGGATCGAATGCACATCACCTGCATTGACAGGTGGATTCTTTACCACTGAGCTATTGGGGAAGCCCAAATTTTATGGTAGATGAATTATGTCTAAATAAAGATGTTAAATAATATTATACTTTAAAAAGATAAAGTCAGTTTTTAGATACATCAGATGAAAATGTTCCACACTATGAATTTCAGTTTGAGAAAAGAGACTTAAGTCAGTATCTTCACTTTTGTCTTGAAAAAATGACAATGGTATTTTTTGGTATCCAATGGTGATTTTCCTGAAAAGAAAAAATAACTATTACCTTGTTGCTAAGTTTGGTCTGCTTATAGGATCTCAGTATATTGCTTTTACTGACCTGAGATTTATTACATTAAAGTGTTTACATATCTAAAGCAAGGATATTAACTGTTTAGAGGGTTTCTTTCACCAGAAAAATGCAAATAGATATAAACCACAAAGTCTTGCATATGATTTCAGAGTCTTTAGATTAACTCTGATTGTTACCTAGTGTGGACTGATTTATCAGAATGACCAGTGGTGCTAAATCTACAAAACAAGATAGAGGATCAAGATAAACATGCATATGAGCTCAGAACTTTGGGCTTCTTTTTAAATCAACATTGGGTAAATTAAAGGCTATGTCTTTAATGACATGATCAGATTAATTCTCACTGGATACAAATGTGATCCTCTATCAATGAATTTGACATCATGGTAATTTGCCATATGAGAAACAAACATGTCATTAGGGGACTTGGGCATATAAAAACTCAATGCGTTCAATTTTCTCTCTGGTCCAATAAGACAATCTCAATTAGATAAGCTCTAGCTCTGAGATTCTTTCAATATAAAAAAGTGGCCTCGACACTGTTACAACATATAGATCCTTGCAAGTACATGTTGTTCAGATTAATTAAAAATCTTAACACTCTGGGATACACATATTACCAGCACTGGATTATGTTCTGACAATATTAATGTTTGTTAAGTCTTCATTAAGTACAAGTCCATCATAATTGCTCAATTCTACTCTACCTAGCCAGAAAATGAAGCAATGTAGAGTGCAGTCAAAGGAATGTGGTTCTACAACCAAGCTTTTTAATCAGTTGAGGGTGATGCTAACAGGGTGACAGGTTGATCACCTTGATAAACCTCTCAATCTAATACAAAGTTGAAATGAGTCTGAACTAAATTACTACCAGCAACATTCATTCAACCGAGCTTAATCCCTGATCCTTAGGTATGAAAGTGAAGTCACTCAGTCACGTCCAACTCTTTGAAACCCCTTGGATTTTAGCCTACCAGACTCCTCTGTCCATGGAATTTTCCAGGCAAGAGTACTGGAGTGTGTTGCCATTTCCTTCTCCAGGGGATCTTCCCAACCCAGGGATAGAACCCAGGTCTCCTGCATTGCAGGAAGAAGCTTTACCATCTGAGTACCAGGGAAGCTAGAGCCTATCTGAGGGGGTGCCTGGAAACTCCTTCAGTTCAGCTCAGCTCAGCTCAGTCATGTCCAACTGTGTGCGACCCCATGAATCACAGCACGCCATGCCTCCCTGTCTATCACAAACTCCCGGAGTTTATTCAAACTCATGTCCATCAAGTCGGTGATGCCATCTAGCCATCTCATCCTCTGTCGTCCCCTTCTCCTCCTGCCCCCAGTCCCTCCCAGCATCAGGGTCTTTTCCAATGAGTCAACTCTTCACATGAGGTGGCCAAAGTATTGGAGTTTCAGCTTCAGCATCAGACCTTCCAATGAACACCCAGGACTGATCTCCTTTAGGATGGACTGGTTGGATCTCCTTGCAGTCCAAGGGACTCTCAAGATCTTCTCCAACACCATAGTTCAAAAGCATCAATTTTTCAGCAGTCAGCTTTCTTCACAGTGCAACTCTCACATCCATACATGACCCCTGGAAAAACCATAGCCTTGACTAGACGGACCTTTGTTGGCAAAGTAATGTCTCTGCTTTTTAATATGCTATCTAGGTTGGTCATAACTTTCCTTCCAAGGAGTAAGTGTCTTTTAATTTCATGGCTGCAATCACCATCTGCAGTGATTTTGGAGCCCAAAAAAATAAAGTCTGACACTGTTTCCACTGTTTCCCTGTCTATTTCCCATGAAGTGATGGGACCAAATGCCATGATCTTAGTTTTCTGAACTCCTTATCTTCTTGCTAAAATAATGTGGAGGAAGCAGCTCTCTGACTTTCCCATCTACAAAATCTGGTAAATACTGCCATTTCCAACCATTCTTTTCCCTAATTATTTCATGTTCTCTGCAGGAGTTCTCACTCTGCCTTTTAGTAACAGTTGGCTTAGTTCCCCACCTCCTTAGTATCAATGGTACAATGACTCAGCAAATACACCAAGAAGAAAAAAAGCTTAATGTTTGAGTCTCTTCAAATTTCCTCATTGTGTATAACTCACACCATTGTTGTTCAGTCACTAAGGCGTGTTTGACTCTTTGCGACCCCAGGGGGGTTGCAGCACACCAGGCTTCCCTGTCCTTCACTGGCTCCCGGAGTTTGCTCAAATTCATGTCCATTGAGTTGGTGATGCTATCTAACCATCTCATCCTCTGCCACCCCTTTCTCTTTTTGCCTTCAACCTTTCCCAGCATCAGGGTCTTTTCCAATGAGTTGGCTCTTCACATTAGGTGGCCAAGCTTCAGCTTCAGCATCAGTCTTTGAATATTCAGGACTGATTTCCTTTAGGATTGACTGGTTTGATTTCTTTGTTATCCAAGGGACCCTGAAGAGTCTTCTCCGGCACCACAGTTCGAAAGCATCAATTCTTCAATGCTCAGCCTTCTTTATGGTCCAACTCTCACATCCATACATGACTACTGGAAAAACCATTGTTTAAATATTGGAATGATTTTTGATTTATTGAATAGTTCTTTCTTGTCTCTTCATTAATCTGTGAACTTCTTGAAACAGAGAAAATATAATATTTTTCTCTATATTTTTCAGAATACTAGGCACAGATAGGCATTCAACAAACATTTGTAGATGCTTTTGTGTTTATTTACATGTTTATTATTCTCATCTATTGAATTCCTGGAATATATTTCAGAGTTATAGCATACACAATACTTTTGTAAAAGTAAAAAAAGACAGTGACAACAGCACATTTGGTCACAAATGCAGTATTATGAGGTATTTGTTTTCATATTTTATTACTGGTTAATTAAGCATACAATTGTCTCTTCCGAAAACAATTCAGAAACACTGTGTGTGTGTGCATGCATGCACGCTCAGTTGTGTCCTATTCTTTGTGATCCATGGACTATAGTCCACCAGGCTTTTCTGTCCATGGGATTTCCCAAGCAAGAACACTGAAGTGGGTTGCCATTTCTTCTTCCAGGGGATATTCCTGACCCAGGATTTGAATGCATGTCTCTTATACCTCCTGCATTGTCAGGCGCAGGTTCTTTACTGGTTGAGCCATCAGGGAAGTCCTGTTGAAGTGTATCCATAATATTTTCAAGTTTTTGAAATATGAAGTCATTTTCACTTATTTATTCAAAGTTAATTTTATTTAATGCATATTTATATAGGTAAAGACTCTGAAAAATAGAATATATGATACCCTACAAAGAAATGGAAAGGATACACTAATCTCATGACCTTTAAAGTACCTTCCTAATTTAAGCTTCAATGACATTTTCACATATTCAAGAAAAAACGAGGAGTGAAACACACTAAAAAGCATTACTCTACTGACTTAAAATGCCAATAAAAGAAATGATCCTTTCCAATTTATATAAATGCCATTGAACACATATGGTGAAAGCAAAGCAATGGTGGGTGATCATTTCCATTATGCACAATGTGCTCTAAATGCTTTTCTTTTACTAGCATCCTAGTTTCCATTAGTAGTTCATTGTACAAATGATACTGCTTTATTAAAGTAGAAATGCAGAACAGAAAACATATCCAATGAACACTGTCTTTAAAACAAAAAAACTTACAAGTTATCATATCCTTTTTATATTAATTGTACAGTGTCTTTATTTTTAATATTAACCTTTTGTCACATGTATTGCAAATCCTGTTGGTATTTTTTCATTTTTTAATTAATTAATTTATTTATTTTTGGCCACACTGGGAGGCATGTGGGATCTTAGTTGCCAACCAGGGCTCAAACCCCCACCCCCTGCATTGGGAGCACAGAGTCTTAACCACTGGACCTCCAGGGAATTTCCTATACATAGTGGCTTTAGATGTGTTGCACAATAAGTTAGTCACTGGTCTCATATATACAGTTCATGGAATTCTCCAGGCCAGAATACTGGAGTGGGTAGCATTTCCTTTCTCCAGGGGATCTTCCCAACCCAGGGATCGAACCCAGGTCTCCCACATTGCAGGCGGATTCTTTACCAGCGGGAAGCATTTACATTAGAATTAATGAAGTTAAACAACATCTAAAATTGGTTCCTTTGTTGCTCTAGAGTAGTTTCAAGTGCTTAACCAAATATGACGGGTGGTACCATATTGAACAGTACAGCTATGGAACATTTCCATCTTCACAGAAAGGTTTTTTTATGGACAGGATTGGCTAGAGTTTTCAACAGATTGGGGTTGAAATTTGTGCTTTTCACTGAAAAAGAACTAGGTCTGAGTGAAAAAAAAAAAAAATGAAGGTGCTTCTGAGTTACTTGCACTAGTTCCCCTTTGAATATTACATTTTAGAACAAGATGTGGCCAGTGAGTTCACTTGGAGATGATTTTGTTCAGCCCTTTTATTAATTAGATAAAGATAGCACAACCCAAGGAAGGTTATTTTGCCATGAAAGACAGGCTATCAGTTGATAGGTTAGTGCTAAAGTGGGAACTGGTACTCAGTTCTACTGAACGAAGCTTATGTCTCACCACATGGTCTCATTTAAGATCACTCCACTCTCGGTATACTTTACTACCACCAGAGAAACAAAAGAATAAGATGACCAGGTGGACAATACATCAATGTGAAATCATCAGTTACTAGTTAAATTATGTCATAAGTAAAGTCAGTGTTAGTCTCCCATTTCCTACTCTTCGTAACCCAGGTTCCTCTGTCCATGAAATTCTCCAGGCAAGAATACTGGAGTAGGTGTGTGTGTGCATAATCGCTCAGCCCTGTCTGACTCTTTGTGACCCCCATGGACCGTAGCCCACAAGGTTTCTCTGTCCATGGGGATTCTCCAGGCAAGAATAGTGGAGTGGGTAGCCTATCCCTTCTCCAGGGGAACGTCCCAACCCAGGAATCAGACTGGGATCTCCTGCCTTGCAGGCGGATTCTTTACCAGCTGAGCCACCAGGGAAGCCCGCTGGAGTAGGCAGCCATTCCCTCCTCCACGGGATCTTCCTGACCCAGGGATTGAACCTGGGCTTCCCACAGGGCAGGCAGATTCTTTACCCGCTGAGCCGGCAGGGAAGGCCTGAATCATCTTACCAGAAAGGTATTTCCTCTGTGATGAGGAAGTAGCACATCATTTCCAAACCCAAACTGAGCATTATATTCACTGTAATGACCATTTTCCCATGTAAGTATTATTTTGTAGTATCCTGCCCAAGGGGCTTCCTTGGTGGCTCAGAGGGTAAAGAATCTGCATGCAAAGCAGGAGACCTGGGTTCCATCCCTGGGTTGGGAAGATGCCCTGGAGAAGGGAATAGTGACCCACTCCAGTATTTTTGCTGGAGAATTCCATGGACAGAGGAGCCTGACGAGCTATAGTCCTTGGGCTTGCCAAGAATTGGACACAACTGAGTGACTAACATATACACACACACAACCTGCTCATAAGCAAATGTTTTATTTCCACAACGGAGCTGAAAAATCAGCATTCACTATAACTGAACGGAGAAGCAAATGGGAGCCCACTCCGGTATTCTTGCCTGGAAAATCCCATGGACAGCAGAGCCTGGTAGGCTACCTTCCACGGGGTCGCAAAGAGTCGGACACAAATGAGCGAGACCTCCTCCTCCATAAGTGAACAGAGGGGAAAAAAAGACCTCTTTCAATCCCTACAATTTGTACTCACTGCAACTGTGACATGAAACACAGTGTGCTGTGGAGAACAGACTTATGGTTGCCAAGGAGGAAGGGGTGAGGGAGGGCGGACTTGGAGTTAGAGATTAGCAGATACAAACGATTATAAACATCTTGGATAAACAACAAGGCTCTACTGTATAGCACAGGGAACTATATTCAACATGCTGTGATAAACCAAAATGGAAAAGGATATAAAAAGGAGTATCTATATGTGTATTGTTATAGCCACTCTTTCCAGGAGACAAACTCACTCAGAAGGACAATGCAGATAGTGGAGTGCAGTTTATTACACCGGTGGGCCCAAGGCAGAGTCTCCTCTTAGCCAAGGACCCTGACCAGCATTTGCGAAAATCTTTTATACCCCATGTGTACGTGTCCAAACCCACCAACCCAAATCCCTTGAGGCTTACAAAGGAAGGGTAAATACAATCACAATAACCCCATCATTCACGTGTTATGTGTTCAGTTAACAATCAATAAGCCTGCGGTTACATTCCAACCAGTTAATAACCGATAAGCCTGTGGTTACATTCCGATAGATACTGTCCGGAGGCAGGGGTGATTAGTGTCTGTTTTCTCTTAGGCAATGAGTAACCTGGATGTGATCTTCAAGATTCCCCTGCCCAGAGGGGGTCTTATCCTTCCATTGTCATTCCCACAGGCGCTAAGCACAGAGTTCAGAGTCCACTGGAGAGGTGGCCTAGCATGATCTGCACGGACAGGCCTGAGATGGGGTCCAGGCCCTATGAATTCCTTCTTCAGTATAACTGAGTCTCCTTGCTGCATGGTAGAGACTGGCACAATGCTGTAAATCAACTCTCTTTCAATTAGAACGTGTCTGACACATTGTGTCAGATCCATTTATCTGCCTCCCAGACAGATGGAAAACTTCTTAAAGTCACCCTATCACCAGGCATTATTGTGGTCCAGAATAGGTGTTCATATTTACAATGAATATAAATAAATTTTTAAGATTGATGAATAAATCTGTGCTACCACTTAGCAATACTTAGCTCTTTATTCTCTGCCATTTCCATATCTTTAGATCATCTTGGGCTCTCAGTGCAAACAATGTAACATATATTTATCTAGAAAGCAACTTGCTGATCTCTATGAAAACTATATCCCACCAGTTTTTAAGAATCCATCTAAAGCAAGTTGTCTTAACTTCATATGCCTGTGAGAGAAATCACAAACTTCAAAACCAAAAACTAGTCTTATATACCCCTGTAGTAAGAACCTGGAGAGCTAATAATAACATTTGTATCTCTGGTAAGTTAAAACTGCTATGATAAACAGTTTTGAATGGCAATCCTACTGGCAAAGTTGCCTGCTAAAGAGTCATTATAACTCTCTTTTAACTATGCTCAGAAGGCTCCTCAGGAAAAGAAGTTAAATGGTTAAGTTGGTAATGACAGGGGAACTAAAATGAATCTAACATTTTGTAACATAACAACCTGGTAGTCATAAACAGTTTCCATAAAATTAATGAGCTTCATAAGGAATTTGGGGGTGTTGGAACATAAAGAGCAAGTACTTTCAGAAAAAATTAAAGAAAATACCCAAGTTAATTTGCAAAAGATAACTAATCTAGAGAATAAGCAAAATAGATCTCTTGGTGGTGATACTAGAATTGCAGATTTATAAGGAACCTTATTGGGCTTCCCTGGTGGCTCAGTGGTAAAGAATCTGCCTGCCAATGCAAGAGATGTGGCTCAATCCCTGGGTTGGGAAGATCCCCTGGAGAAGGAGATGGAAACCCACTCCAGTATTTTGGCCTGGAGAGCCCCATGGACAGAGAAGTCCATAGGGTTGCAGAGAGTTGGACATGATTGAAGTAACTTAGCATGCTCCAATCTCTTGCTCATGCTGAAATGCTTCTAATAACATTTATCAAAAAAATATTCTTTGAGCATCATCTATGGGACACCACATTTTGGGGTCTGGGAATAGAATGTCAAACAAGAGATTATAGAATTGTATTCTAGTCATGATATTCAGATGCTAAAAAAGTAAACAGAAGTATAACATATTAGATGATGCTGTAAAGAGAAAGGAAATAGAGGTGATGGGTAATGGTTATAACACGTTATAAGGAGAATTTGGGGAAGGTCTCTCTTGATAAACTGACATTTAAGCAGAGCTTTAACTGAAATGAGAGAGAAAACCATGTAGATAACTGGGGGATAATGTTTCAGGCAGAAAGAGCATTGAGAATAGAGACCTCATGGCAAGAACGTGTTGGTGAGTCTACGGTCTACCACATGGTTCCAGAGGCTGTAGCAAAAGGAAAGAGGGGAAGTAAAAAGTGATGTAAGTGAGTCACTCAGACATACAACAACATGAGGCTTAGTTTTAATATATATGAACTTTGGATTTTATTCCAAGTGGAATAATACATTATCAGAGGGATCTGAACAAAAGACTAACATGATTGGTTATGATTTTTTACAAGATGTCCTTGAAGAGAATAGGCTTCAGGGACCCCATGTGGAAGCAGGGACATCGCTAAGGAGCCATCACGACCAAGTGATGACAGCAGACAGAGATGGGGAGAAAAGTGATGAGACAGTCTGCTTTTAAAATGCATGTTAAGCCATAGGATTTTGCTGTTGTATTGGGTGTGAAAGATGAGAAACAGAAAGGAGGAGTTACAGATGATTTTTTGATTTTCAGCCTAAACAATGACCACTGAGATTGGAAAAGCAGGGAGGAAGAGCAGACGGGGAAGATTCAGAGCTTGTTTGAAGGCACATTCAAGTCAAGATGCCTATGAGACACCCAAGAAGGGATGTGGGGATCCAGTGACGTACATAAGACAGTCATCTTCCTTAAACACGTACAATTACAGATTTCAGTGCCTTTGAATTAGTCTAACCCCCTGCAGCCAATCCTAATCATTAAAAAATTTCATTAAGCCAAAATCATCCTATTTCTGCCTCATACCTCATGATCATTTTTCTGTTTTCTGAAAAGTAAATGTAAAGAAACAATGTCTCTTCCCTTACAGCCTGTGCCAATTTGCAAGCAGACCATCTTGCCCGATTGATCTTCTCTTGTCCAGGCTATCCTTGCTTATCTCAGATGGTGTGCTTGTCACAGCTGTTTTGAAATGAATTCCCTCATTCCCTCCTCAGGACTTAACAAGCATGAATATCAAACGATCTGGTCAGAATGTGACATGGAGCTTCTCTGTGCATCTTTCCTGGAAATCAACATAACTCTACCTTCTTCCTCTTTCTTGGGTCATTGTTGAGCTCATAATGTACAGGCTACCCATTATTTAACTTTCTGCACCATAGCATTCAAAACTGATGCTTATAATTGTGATGTTTTTCTTCTTTTCTGGTTAGCATTTATTTCTGACTTAAAATATTCATAGGAAGGCCACCATTTTTTTAAGAGTAGTATTCCTGTGCAGTAGATTTTTAAAAGAAAAGTATTAGCATGGTTGCCTAGAAACCATAAGGGCATTCAAAATAATAGGAAGAACAGGGGAAATAAATGAAAGTATCATCTATAATGACATTTGATTTAGGTGAGAAAACAGCTGAAGTATTTTGTGCAGCCTTAACTTGATGAAACAATCTTTTTCACCAAAGAATCTTCTTAGCAAACGTGAACTTATGTGAACATTAGTCACTGTATTTCTCTATTAGCTGTATATCTTCAATGTATTTACATCGTGCCCTTTGAATGATTTTATTTAGCAATTCTCTTGTTTATAACACTAGAAAAGATCAGTGTTTGTCCCCACATGTTTTCTTTGATACCTGTTTATGTATGAAAAAGTACTCATAGAGATTTTAAAGATTTTTAGTAGCAAATATCGACTGACACATTAAGTCAGCTGTTACCTGATTTTGGAGAGAGGATTTGATGTATAATATTGACAACAGTTTAAACCTGTGGTTGTACATTTTTCCTTTCCTTACATGCTTTTGTTGTAGCCACGTGTTCCGGGGAACAAACTCACTCAGAAGGACAATGCAGATAGTGGAGTGCAGTTTATTACACCAGCGGGCCCAAGGCAGAGTCTCCTCTTAGCAAAGGGCCCTGACCAGCATTTGTGAAAATCTTTTATACCCCATGTGTACATGTCCAAACCCACCACCCCAAATTCCTTGAGACTTATATAAACTTAGGAAGGGTAAATACAATCCCAATAACTCCATCACTCATGTGCCATGTGCTCAGACAGTTAAACAATTAGCCAATAATCGATAAGCACAAGGTTATACTCCGATAGGCACAGAAAAATTTATGGCCTGTCTGGAGGAAGGGGTGATTAGTATATGTGTTCTCTTAGGCTATGAGTAACCTGGATACGATCTTCAAGATTCCCTGTCTGGAGGGGGTCCTATCCTTCTGTCGTCATTTCCATAGGCACTAAACACAGAGTTCAGAGTCCATTGGAGAGGTGGCCAGCAGGGTCAGCATGGACAGGCCTGAGATGGAGTCCAGGCCCTATGAATTCCTTCTTCACTTTAAGACCATATAATCCAGAGAAGTTGCAACACTTAGTGGGAGGAATAAGGAATTGAATAAATAGGTTTGGTTTGCTGAGTTTAGAACAAAATAAGGTATATTCAGATGTCCATTTCTCAAAGCTGCTTTGTGTTTCTGAATCACCTGTGCCATACTTTCAACTTTAAATTTCTGCTGCAAACCAAAATTACTAAATTTAAGGTTTATCTGTTTTTAACAGCAAATTCCAAAAAGAACTTTTTATCTTGCAACTTAACATTATGCATTTTTAAGAGAGTATTCATTACGTCTTTCTTGTTTTCCTTTATCTAACTTATCTTACTTATTCTTACTTACTTACTTATCTTGCTTATTCTTAACTATTTCCAAAGGAGTTGCTCATTCGTAGGAGGGTAGAAAGTAAGAAAGCAGAGATGGAGAATAAATGATAGGAGGATATATATGCATGGGTATTTGGAGGGAGCATTTCAAATCACTTATTTAGAAGCTTAAAAGCTATAAAATTCATGCTTTGGTGTCAAACTAGAGTAGTCAAAGCAGATATTTCCCTCTTGCATTATCTCTGTTACATCAATTGTGCGTATCGCTAATAAATTTCCTCTTAGAACTTGGCAGTTGAAATACTCATTGCCTCCCAGAACTTTCCCAGTTTTCTTTAAATAAAACCTCTTGGTAACATTGCAGCAGAACTCTTTTGTTCTGACATGGCTCTCTGGATCAACTTCAATTACCATATTTTCTAGTAGAAACTGGTAAATTCAACTAAATCTCCCATTGTATAATACTCAGATTATCTAAATTATGGTTTCTCAAGAAAGAGCTACAAACCACGTTCCAAGTGTTTCACAGGGGACTGGATTTTTGTAGGAGGCTAATAAGTGTGACAGGTTTAAGTCAGGTAGTCAAGACACCTGAAATCTGAATCTACCTTGAAAATTAGAATATAAAACCCAGCAAGCTGCTGCAGCTCTCTGGGTAAGAGTTAGACATAAATACACAAAATCAGTGAGGTCACACAGCTTCCTCCCTGTCTCTCTGGCAAAGGAAAATAATGGTGTGAGGGAAGAGAAGATGAGCCTTTCTCTGATTGGACAGGAAAACTCAGAACTGGAAATGGCTTTCTCTGTAACACTTAGGGGAAAGGTATTAGACAGGGAATATAACCACAGAGGGCCCTTCCGTATCTGCAGGTTCTGCACTCACGGAGTTAACCAATCATGAATTTTAAATATTTGGAAAAAGCATTCCAGAAAGTTCCAAAAAGCAAAGCTTGAATTTGCCTTGCACTGACAACTATTTACACAGCATTTCCATTGTATTTACTATTTACATTGTATAGGTATTATAACTAATCTAGATTATTTAAATTGTACAGGAGTATGAGCCATAGGTTATATGCAAATACTAGAACATTTTATTTAAGTGTCTTGAGCATCTGAGGATATGTTACCTGAGGGCTATATCCAATCCCTCCTGAATGCAGGGGGAAAGCAATACCCAGCCACATCAGATGTAAAGATGCTCCCTTACTGTGACTGAGTTGTTTCTCTTAAATCCAGAATTAACATAAAATGGGCAGAAAAGTGCTAATAATTAACATAAAATGGGCAGAAAAGTGCTACCCAAGTGGCTCAGTGGTTAAAATCTGCATATAATGGAGGAGATGCAGGTTCCATTTCTGGAGCCGGAAGATCCCCTGGAGGAGGGCAACTCTACCCATTCCAGTATTCTTGCCTGGGAAGCCCCAAAGATAGAGGAGCCTGGAAGGCTACAGTCTACAGGTTGCAAAGAGTGGGACACGACTATAGCAACTGAGCAAGCATGCACACACAGGTAAAGGAATGAAATATTGCCTGCAGTTTCAGAATTAGTGGTAAAATCACGTCTATTTTACTGGGATAAAATAAATTCATTCTAATAAAACACTTTCTGATGATTTTCCCTAACTTGATAGGAGAAACCACAATGTGTATGTACATATATATGTAGTTGTTTGCACTAAGATCAGTAAAGTTACAGTTACCAAAACATAATCAGCTCTTGATTGATAATGATTAAAATAAAGAGAAAAATGGGGTCAGAATTCAACCTAACGGTGACAAAAGACAAGATAACTTTGCATTAGTCTAAAATTCAATCTTAAGATATCAAAATACATAATAAGAATGGATTTAACTTTTGGTAACTGTTTTGTAAACATATTGACTCTTATGTTTCCAAACAAAGGGTAACAGCTAACCCAACATTTGTCATTCTCAAAATTACATTCTCAGCAACTTTTTACTCAAAGTTTTCATTAAGTTTCACTGAAATACATGTTTCTATGTTAACTAAGTTTAAGGAAAGATGATTAATGTATTGGAGACATAATAATCTGACTCTATATTATTAGTAGTGAAACCATAAGTAGTAGGTTATAGTGTCTTTCCTTTTCTTATTAAATTTTTAACATTTAAAAATATCTTGCTTTCTCAGGTCCTCCTTCAGTTCAGGTCAGTTCAGTCACTCAATCGTGTCCGACTCTTTGCGACCCCATGAATCACAGCATGCCAGGCCTCCCTGTCCAACACCAACTCCCAGAGTTTGCTCAAACTCATGTCCATCGAGTCGATGATGCCATCTAGCCATCTCATCCTCTGTCGTCCCCTTCTCCTCATGCCCCCAATCCCTCCCAGGATCAGGGTCTTTTCCAATGAGTCAATTCTTCGAATGAGGTGGCCAAAGTACTGGAGTTTCAGCTTCAGCATCAGTCCTTCCAATGAACACCCAGGACTGATCTCCTTTAGGATGGACTGGTTGGATCTCCTTGCAGTCCAAGGGACTCTCAAGAGTCTTCTCCAACACCACAGTTCAAAAGCATCAATTTTTTGGTGCTCAGCTTTCTTCACAGTCCAATTCTCACATCCACACATGACCACTGGAAAAATCAAAGCCTTGACTAGACGGACCTTTGTTGGCAAAGTAATGTCTCTGCTTTTTAATATGCTTTCTAGGTTGGTCATCACTTTCCTTCCAAGGAGTAAGTGTCCTTTAATTTCATGGCTGCAGTCACCATCTGCAGTGATTTTGGAATCCAAAAAAATAAAGTCTGACACTGTTTCCACTATTTCCCCATCTATCTGATGGGACCAGATGCCATGATTTTAGTTTCCTGAATGTTGAGCTTTAAGCCAACTTTTTCACTCTCCTCTTTCACTTTCATCAAGAGGCTCTTTAGTTCCTCTTCACTTTCTGCCATAAAGGTGGTGTCATCTGCATATCTGAGGTTATTGATATTTCTCCCGGCAATCTTGATTCCAACTTGTGCTTCTTCCAGCCCAGCGTTTCTCATGATGTACTCTGCATATAAGTTAAATAAGCAGGGTGACAATATACAGCCTTGACGTACTCCTTTTCCTATTTGGAATCAGTCTGTTGTTCCATGTCCAATTCTATATACCCATACATTTAAAATATTCTGATAATCCAAGAAAGAGAGAAACAAAGCTAATTATTTTATAGTTACTACAATCACTAAAGCAGAGTTATATTAATGAATAACTTTTAACTTCGTACAATCTGTTGGTATTTAGTTTGATTGCTTACTTTTAAAGACAGATTTTTGAAAGGCGAGTACTTGAACTGAGAACTTCCAGATGTTCAAGCTAGATTTAGAAAAGGCAGAGGAACCAAAGATCAAGTTCTATGATCCACTGGATCATAGAAAAAGCAACAGAATTCCAGAAAAACATCTACTTCTGCTTCATTGACTACGCTAAAGCCTTTGACTGTATGGATCACAGCAAACTGTGGAAAATTCTTTAAGAGATGGGAATAGCAGATCATCTTACCTGCCTCCTGAGAAGTCTGTATGCAGGTCAAGAAGCAATAGTTAGAACCAGACATGTAAGAACAGACTGGTTCAAAATTGGGAAAAGAGTATGTCAAGGCTGTGTATTGATCATCACCCTGCTTAGTTACCTTATACGCAGAGTACATCTTGAGAAATGTTGGACTGGATGAAGCACAAACTGGAATCAAGATTGCCAGGAGAAATATCAATAACCTCAGATATGCAGATGACACCACCCTTATGGCAGAAAGCAAAGAGGAGCTAAAAAGCCTCTTGATGAAGATGAAAGAGGAGACTGAAAAAGCTGGCTTAAAACTCAATATTTAAAAAACGAAGATCATGGCATTTGGTCCCATCACTTCCTAGCAAATAGATGGGGAAATAATGGAAACAGAAACTTTATTTTCTTAGGCTCCAAAATCACTGCACACACTGACTGCAGCCATGAATTTAATAGATGCTTGCTCCTTGGAAGAAAAGGTATGACAAACCTAGACAGCATATTAAAAAACAGAGACATTTCTTTGCCAACAAAGGTCCATATAGTCAAAGGTATGAATCATGTATGAACGTGAGAGTTGGACCATAAAGAAGACTGAGCACCAAAGAATTGATGCTTTTGAACTGTGGTGATGGAGAAAACTCTTGAGAGTCCCTTGGACTGCAAGATCATACCAGTCAAACCTACAGGAGAGCAACTCTAAATATTCATTGGAAGGACTGAAGCTGAAGCTCCAATACTTTGGCTGCCTGATGTGAAGAGCTGACTTATTAGAAAAGACCCTGATGTTGGGAATGATTGAAAGCAGGAGGAGAAGGGGGCAACAGAGGATGAGATGATTGGATGGCATCACCAACTAGACGGACATGAGTTTGAGCAAGCTCTGGGAGATGGTGAAGTACAGGGAAGACTGGTGTGCTGCAGTCCATGGGGTCGCAAAGAGTAGGACACAACTGAGCAACTGAACAACAACAACAAAAAGTACCCAGGAATCTACAATATTATATATGCAACTTCACAGAGAGGAATTCAATGACAGATAACACTACATGGCTAACATGCCTACAAAATAGGAAAGCATATTTCAAAACTCCAACCAATGGAATAATCTGCAAGGGAAAATCAGCTAACATCTTTCCATCTTTACAAATTGCTGATCAATAAATCATACTTTCAAAGAAGCTGAGTAATTGCTCTATAAGGCTTGAAGCAATAGAAGGCTAATTTACATATAAACATTTACAGTAATGATTTCTGCCATGGACTTGGGTAGGTTTAACGTGACAAATTATACCAGTAATTCAGATTGATTTCCCTAATGCATAATAAAAAGGCATTGCAAATTCTGAAAATACATGTTTACTTACTTTAGAAAATGCAGGATTAATTTAAATATATTTTATTTCGTTTTATCATTTTGAAATATATGTAGTCATTCTTAAAGCATCTTCATGTTTTTCAGGGTAGGGGAAGAAGGAGAGATTTTTATGTTTTAAGAATGATAAAATTTGTTAAAGGCAAAGAGACTGTTAGATTTTCTTCATATCATTTGGATTGTAGATTTTCCCCCAGATAGGAGGACAGTGGCATTGATACATGTGTCCAGAATCTTTCAGAGAATTGAGGGCACAGCGTACCCTGCCCCATGGAAATCTGGAAAAAAAGGAGAATCTAGAGCATTATAGCCGAGATGAACTTAGCTTGAGCAGGAGACACCAGAGCTACAACCTGGAGAAACACCTGAATGTTTATTTTGATGAATTTCTGGAGAATGAGTGTGGATTCTCACGACAATGAGAAACTACAGAGGACCCAATAATTTGAGGGCTGTCACACTTACAGGCTGTACCTCTAGGAACCTACTGGGTTAAGAAAAAATGTTAATTTCCCTGTAATAGCTATTCTTCCCAGGTGGCTCAAGAGGTAAGGAATTCGCCTGCCAATGCAGGAGATGCAGAGGATGTGAAGAAGGAATTCATAGGGCCTGGACTCCATCTCAGGCCTGTCCATGCTGGCCATGCTCAGCTGCCTCTCCAGCGGACTCTGAACTCTCTGCTTAGTGCCTGTGGGGACGACAATGGAAGGATAAGACCCCCTCCAGACAGGGGAATCTTGAAGATCACATCCAGGCTACTCATTGCCTAAGAGGAAGCATACTGTAATCACCCCTGTCTCCGGACAGGTCATAAACTTTTTTTCATATCTATCAGGATGTAATCACAGGCTTATCGATTATTAACTGGTTGGAATGTAACTGCGGGCTTATTGACTATTGACTGTTTGGACACGTACACATGGGGTAGGTGGTGGGTTTAGACACGTACACATGGGGTAGGTGGTGGGTTTAGACACGAACACATGGGGTAGGTGGTGGGTTTAGACACGTACACATGGGGTAGGTGGTGGGTCTGGGCACGTACGCATGGGGTATAAAAGATTTTCACAAATGCTGGACGGGGTCCTTGGCTAAGAGGAGACTCTGCCTTGGGCCCGCCGGCGTAATAAACTGCACTCCACTATCTGCATTGTCCTTCTGAGTGAGTCTGTTTCCCGGAAAGCGTAGCTATAACAGATGCAGATTTGACCCCTGGGTCAGGAAGATCTCCTGGAGGAGGGAATGGCAACCCACTCCAGTATTCTGGCCTGCAGAATCCCATGGACAGAGGAGCCTGGTGTACTACAGTCCATGGGATCACAAAAGAGTAGGACACAGCTGAGTGACTGAGCACAAAAGCTATTCTTGGTAGGAAATTCAAGAAACACAGCAACTGACATAAAGTAAAATTCTGCTTACAAGCATACAAGTATCTATTGCATAATAATCTAGTGACATTAATATTTTTTAAATGTTGTGGTCACTTGTTCATCTTTACTGAGTTATTCATTCTTAATTTTCATAATAGTTTTAAGGACTATATCATCTGATGCTTGTGAAATTGGTAAAAGCTCTTCTGTAATGCAGGTTAGAACATTTTCTTTCCCTTTGTCACTTGCTGCTGTGGTTGTGATATTTCGATCCGGACTACTGCAGAAAACAGATGGCACAACCAAAGGGTTTAATTTAAAAGAGTTTACAAAGCTATGGGCCTGGTTAAGGGACCAGACGAGGAATAATGAAACACCCAAGAATTATCAACAGGGAGCTGTTACCCTCTCTAGGCCTAGAAAGGCAAAAGGAGGGAACAATGTTACTGGAGTCCAACCTGGAACCATGGAAGAGGATTCTTCTGACCTGCTGGGACCATGCACAGGCCAGTATAGTCCAGAAGCCAGAAGGCAGTGGGAGCCCAGTGTCTTAATTCACAGAAATTGGTCTCCAGGAACTCAAATCAAAACAAAGAGCAAAGACTTGATGCAATGACATTCTTTGATTTATAGAAGTCTCTGTATGCCAAAATCACTGCAGATGGTGATTGCAGCCATGAAATTAAAAGACACTTACTCCTTGGAAGGAAAGTGATGACCAACCTAGAAAGCATATTAAAAAGCAGAGACATTACTTTGCCAACATAGGTCCGTCTAGTCAAGGCTACGGTTTTTCCAGTGGTCATGTATGGATGTGAGAGTTGGACTGTGAAGAAAGCTGAGTGCTGAAGAATTGATGCTTTTGAACTGTGGTGTTGGAGAAGACTCTTGAGAGTCCCTTGGACTACAAGGAGATCCAACCAGTCCATCCATAAGGAGATTAGTCCTGGGTGTTCTTTGGAAGGACTGATGCTGAAGCTGAAACTCCAATACTTTGGCCACCTCACGCGAAGAGTTGACTCATTGGAAAAGACCCTGATGCTGGGAGGGGTTGGGGGCAGGAGGAGAAGGGGATGACAGAGGATGAGATGGCTGGATGGCATCACTGACTCGATGGGCATTAGTTTGAGTAAACTCCGGGAGTTCATGATGGACGGGGAGGCATGGTATGCTGCAATTCATGGGGTCACAAAGAGTAGTACATGACTGAGTGACTGAACTGAACTGAACTGTATGTCATAGAGTCAAAACCAGCTCTTTTCTTCAATTAGTTTCCAATTTCATCTTTAAATACCTTCTTCACCCAGAGATCATATAACATTTTTCTTAATCTTTTAGTTTAGTTTTTTTCTTAATATTCCATTTGACTAGATTTATTTCTCTTCCCAGATGATTCATTGCTCTTTCTTTCCTCAGGACCTTCACTGTTGCTTTTCCTTTTTTCTGGAAAGTTGTTCCCCAATTAGAAGCTTAACCACATAAAAGTCAGAGATAAAGTAAGCATGATGCCTGGCAAATGGTAAGAGCTGTTGTGATCTTGAAGCCAAATAATCACTTTACCTGGACAGTATTAAATTTTACCTGAATGCTCCTGGAAACTGCTAACAGGTAGTAAATCTCCCCAGCCTTCCAAGAAATGGTTTAATGCAAAGAATTACCCTTACCATGGGGCTTTCCTGGTGGTTCAGCAGTAAAGAATCCACCTGCAATGCAGGAGATGGTGGCTCCATCCCTGAGTTGGGAAGATCCCCTGGAGGAGGGTACAGGAACCCACTCCACTGTTCTTGCCTGGATAATCCCATGGATGTAGGAACCTGGTGGGCTACAGTCTATAGGGTCACAAAGAGTTGGCCATGACTGAAGCAACTGAGCAGGTAGGGCAGGCACCCTTACCCATATAACATACATAAGACAACTAGATGCCCCCCTTCATTAAATATGGCTGGACCAAACAAAGACACTCCAAATTTGCTCTTTGTTTTATAAATTATTATCTGTATTGTTTGTAACCACTGACCAATCTAGACCAGAAATATCTGCTAACTTGACTTTAGCAAATTTTAGTTAAGCTCCTCTTCTTCCCCCATCCTTGAGCAAGCATGACCCAGAACAACTCAACCTTAACAACCCCTCCAGAATCTGTTGACCTTAGAAAAAACACCAAGTGTCAGAGCAGATCATTGCTCATCTCACTTCCTCACCTTGAGTCTTTCTTGTCTTGTTTAATCCTTCCCTTTAAATAAAAGCCTTTTTTGCCTGACTTTTTAGTCACTTACAAATTTTATGGTCCTTCTGAAGCAGAGACATCATTTTGCTGACAAAGGTCCATCTAGTCAAAGCTATGGTTTTTCCAGTAGTCATGTATGGATGTGAGAGTTGGACCATAAATAAGACTGAGTGCCAAAGAATTGATGCTTTTGAACTGTGGTGTTGGAGAAGACTTTTGAGAGTCCCCTTGATAACAAGGAGATCAAACCAGTCCATCCTAAAGGAAATCAGTCCTGAATATTCACTGGAAGAACTGATGCTGAAGCTGAAGCTCCAATACTTTGACCACCTGATGCAAAGAGTCAACTCATTGGAAAAGACCCTGATGCTGGGAAAGATTGAAGGCAGGAGGCGAAGGGGACAACATAGGATGAGATGGTGGGATGGCATCACCAACTCAATGGACATGAGTTTGAGCAAGATCCAGGAGATAGTGAAGGACAGAGAAGCCTGGTGTTCTTCAGTCCATAGAGTTGCAAAGATTTGGACACAACTGAGTGACTGAACACAAATTAAATCTACATTTGTTTTTTATTTGGCAGCCCTTTTGCCCCTGCTCATCTTTAGGGCTCCAAGAGCCTGGGAGAGGAATACTCATTCAGCAAACACTTAGGGAGCAGCAATTTGGTGCAAGGTTCTACTAGATGGTGGGGATACAGTAAGAGAAAGGCATTTTCTAATCCCTTGGGGGAACTCACAGGATTATTGAAGTGCAGAGCAGTAACTGCTATCAGAAAAGAAACAAAAAAACCAATCACTATTGACTCAGAGAAGACAGAGGATGAGTACTTGTTTCTGAGGTAGTTAAGTCAGAGGATATTTTCAGAAATCGGCAGTATTTGAGATGATCAAAATATAGAATATAATCAATTCATAAATGTATACTGAAGGCAGCCAGCACTATTTAAAGTTCAAAATATCATGGGTGACTAGAGCTGAGACACTCAGTAAAGCCTTCATTCATAGATAAAGGGAATGAGCCTTGAAGAACATTGAGGACTTCAAGCACTATAGGAAAGAGGGGTAAAACTTTCTGCCACGTTTTATGAACACAGGGAACCAGAGCAGAGGTGTGTGGTAAGAAGAGGAGAAGATAATCAATGTTTCCATTTCTGTACTCACAGCCCTCTTTTGACTGTTGGAATCTACACCTGTGTTTGGCTTATTGTATCATAAAATATCTCTTCTACATGCTGTATGCGTACCCTATTCTCATTTGGACACCCGTTTGTAGATGTAGGGCTTCCCTGGTGGCTCAGATGGTAAAGAGCCTGTCTGCAGTGTGGGAGACCCAGGTTCAATCCCTGGATTGGGAAGAAGGAAATAACAACCTGGAGAAGGAAATAACAACCCACTCCAGTATTCTTGCCTGGAGAATTCCATGGATGGAGGAGTCTGGTGTGCTACGGTCCATGGCGTTGCAGAGTCGGACATGACTGAGCAACTAACACTCTCGCTCTCACTTTGTAGATGTGAGGACATGAGGGAACACAGCCATTGCATGTTTTTCCCAAAGCCGGGCTCAGATGAGTGACGGCTCAATTTTCGTGGTGACACAAAGCACTTCGGTTAAAATGAGCAGCATCTCTTGCTCTGACGCTGACTTGGCACCAGACAATTTCAGACATCGCCACAGAAAAAGACTTCACAATTTTATTAAGTCTACAGGCTGAAGTGAGCATACTTGGGCTGAGGTAGACTGACTGTTATCCTAAAGATGGAACATATTCGTCAGAGTTTATTTTCTGCTCGTGACAGAACCACAGCCATGGTCCCACTGACTCAGACCTTCTGGTTAATTTCTCGCATTATAATGCGATTTCTACCTTGGTGATCCAACAGATGGTTGCTTTCTTTCTGTCTTGGATATTATGAGAAAGTGGATCAAATTCAGAGTCTGGTAAAGCCACTGCTGAAATTCTGACACAGACCAAGAGCACCTTCATATATGTGCACAAAACTGGGGGTATTTCTGGCTGTCCTGCCAACTGCTCAACGTTACTTCCTGGAGACCCACATCTCTGGCTTGTCATTCCTACATGCTGAAGAGCTGGGATCATGGGAACAGGGGTTCCTGGGTGTGGATGACTCTTTCATTTACATTCCTTCCTGTGTTTACTTTGCTAGATCTTATGGCAGGAAGTTTTCTATTTTCTTCCAGAGTGGAAGATAATATTTTTTTCTGTACATGTTACCAACCACTATGCTGGCCAAACTCTCACATAGGAAGTGTTTGATGTGAAGAACCAGTTTTGAAATTAGATGTACCTTTTACAAGAGAATAATTTTGATTGAGGGGCTTCCCAGGTGGCGCTAGTGGTAAAGAATCCTCCTGCCAATGCAGGAGACATAAGAGACTCAGGTGTAGTCCCTGGGTTGGGAAGATTCTCTGGAGGAGGGTATGGCAACCCACTCCAGTATTTTTGCTGGAGAATTCCATGGACAGAGGAGCCTGGCGGGCTATAGTCCATAGGGTCACAAGGAGTCAGAGATTACTGAAGGGACTTAACACACATACACTCAATTTTGACTGTGTTAAAAATTCACGTTTTAGCTAGGCAAATTATATCAATATTCTTTGATTTTATGAAAGCTCTACTGGAAAACTGCATTTTTAACTATCAGTAAAAACATTTCAGTATTGGCAGCCTTTCTTGCCATCAGTATGAGATGATCACGTTACTTCTTACCACTTTTCATATTTCATAGTCACTCTGCTGTAAGAGTCTTACAGCTCCTTTATAAAGCCTGGGCTGTTTCCACATTTACTAGCATACCATATGTCTTTTACTCTTCTAAGACTCTGCTGTGCTAACTCATTTATTTCTCACATTTGTGATGTGCGTACTAAATATTAAATTAAAAATTACATTAATTAAATATTAAATATCCATTTTACATACTATGAAGATTACAGTGCAGACAAGTTAAATAAGTTACCTAAAGCCTTGCCAACATTAATTTGAGGAGTCGACCTTTGAACCTAAGCATTCTGCTCCACAGCCAGGTCTTTCAATCATTGTCTTGTATTGCCCCCCACGTGGACTTACAAAGGAAATTTCCCTTTGTTTGTATACACTTAGAGTGCTTTTGTAAATAGATGAATTCCTGTTGGTATGAAAATTAAATTTTCCTACCCAGGTGACCAATTCAGTTTACTTTAGGAAATGTGAGTTGATATAAGCATAGAGATATATATGTGCACACAAATATTTATGTATACAAGCACACACACATCCATACATATATGTATTACACACAACCCCGAGAAAAAGATTGTGCATTATTTTCTTAGTCTTATAGATTTCGCTAAATGATGTCCAACTCTTTGCGATCCCCTGGACTATATTCCGCCAGGCTTCTCTGTCCATGAAATTCTCTAGGCAAAAATACTAGAGTGGGTTGCCATTTCCTTCTCCAGGGGATCTTCTTGACCCAGGAATCAAACCCGGGTCTCCTGCACTGCAGGCTGATTCTCTACTGTCTGAGCCACCACAGGATTTTAGCTTTATTGATTCAGTTCAGTTCAGGCACTCAGTCGTGTCCGACTCTTTGCGACCCGTGAATCGCAGCACGCCAGGCCTCCCTGTCCATCACCAACTCCCAGAGTTTACTCAGACTCATGCCCATCGAGTCGGTGATGCCATCCAGCCATCTCATCCTCTGTCGTCCCCTTCTCCTCCTGCCCCCAATCCCTCCCAGCATCAGGGTCTTTTCCAATGAGTCAGTTCTTCGCATGAGGTGGCCAAAGTATTGGAGTTTCAGCTTCAGCATCAGTCCTTCCAATGAACACCCAGGAGAAGATTGTATTTACTTTTTAAAGATTTATTTATTTATTTATTTTTGGCTGCGCTGGGTCTTCGTTACTGCGCGTGGGCTTTTCTCTAGTTGCAGTAAACGGGAATTACCCTCTAGTTGTGGTGCATGGGCTTCTTCTTGTGGTGGCTTCTCTTGTTGTGGAGCACGGGCTCTAGAACACAGGCTCAGTGGTTGTAGCTCCACAGCATGTGGGATCTTCCAGGACCAGGGATCAATGCGGTGTCCTCTGCATTGCAAGATGGATTCTTAACCACTGGACCAGGAGGGAAGCCCAGAGGACTGTATTTATATAGAGCATCTTGTCCAGATTCACAGTGTGCTGGAACCCAAGTAACTGAATTTTCTCCAGCTTCCCACTCTTCCAATCTGAGCCTGAGATAGTATGCAACAAAAGAAATCCAACAATTCGTGTTGGTCTTTGCTAAATTCCTGAAATTCCAAACCTGTAAGCATAATAAAAGAAGCTGTTAAATTTCTGGGTGACTGGTTACACAGCAAGAGAACATACAAAGAAAATAGAAGTTGCTCACATTTTAATAACTATATGGAATTATAGAATTTTTACATATTCAGAAACAGAATTTGATATTCCTCACATGACTCCCCAGCATGGTGTTCATCTTTCAAAAATTTGCATTATTGTATAAGATAAAATTACTAGAAATTTTCATTTCCTGAAATGGGAAAGAAAGCACTTTTCATAATTTTGGACATCTCTGTCCATTGAAATTTAAATCAACTTCTGTAAAAATAAGGATGCTTAAATCTTTGAATTTTAAAGTAGGTTCTCCCTAAGTAATTCTTTGCATTATATTTCCATTTTAAAATATAATACTAGCTCATAAAATGCAAATTGCAATATTTTCCTTTGTAAAATAGAGAAATGTAGCATATAAAAACTATTAACATATTACACATCTTAATTTAATTGAATAGTTAAATGCTTTCTTTCAGATGTCTACAATGAGTTAAACATACTGATCATTGTATACTCTTCTACATATTTCCTAAATATTAAATTATATATTCTTTTGAAATAAGATTATTATGAAACACCAGTATTAACATTAACACTTTGAAATTTATACTAAATATAATTGTAAATTTCTTGGTTTTTTGGTACACATAAAATATAATATGGTAAATACACAGAGTATTATTTGTTTTAAGTCTGCAAAACTAATTTATCCTTGCAAGAATGTTTATCCATTAAGAATTTTCTGAAATTGTATAACACAAAAATTTTTATTTTCCTTGATATATCACTCAACCATATGAAAAACCAATTTACTCGATTTTCAGTACTCTGATTCCAATATACAGTGTTCTTGCCTGGAGAATCCCAGGGATGGGAAAACCTGGTGGGCTGCCGTCTATGGGGTCACACAGAGTCGGACACGACTGAAGTGACTTAGCAGCAACAGCAGGTGTGAGAACTGGTTTCCTTTTTTTTCTTTCTTTTTTGGATAAAGCATCCTGGGGAGGAGGCCAGAGAAAATATCATGAGAGTTGGAGGATTTACACAAAGTTCATTTACCCTTTTCATTGTTTCTGAGGCTGAAAACTGCTGTTTATTCTTCCACCTGGTGACTTCCAAGCTGTTGCGAAAACAATAATCTGGTATTTATATAGAGGAGAAACTGCACTCTGGCACGCAGATGAATGAGTGTGAATGTCAAACTCTGATTAAAGTTGCCTATGTCTTCTACTGAAGAGTCTGCAGAACTTTTTAATATCTCCTTGCCAAATGCAACATTTACACAGTTGGCTAGGAAATAAAATCATAGGATGTATAGTACTATTCACTCCAGAATTTTCAAATTGTATTTATAATCTTCAGTAAGATGGTTCCTGATATCAGTTGTTTTATTATTCTCATCATAGTTTTTTTTTAAACAAATTGCAGATATTTAAGGACTAAATTGGGTTTCCCTGGTGGCTCACTGAAATGAGTTCACCTGCAATGCAAGAGACATGGGTTCAATCCCTGAGTTGGGAAGATCCCTTGGAAAAGGAAATGGCAACCCCCTCCAGTATTCTTCCTGGAGATTTCCATGGACAGTGGAGCCTGGCAGGTTTTAGTCCATGGGGTCACAAAGAGTCAGACATGAATTAGCAACTAAACCACAACAACGTTTTATACCTACCAGACAAGGAGTTCTTTTCCAAGAAGGAAGAGATATGTAATTCATTTTAATTTTTGTGTTCTTAGAATATCATCAGATAAATAAAATAAATGCTGAATAAATGATATGAAGATGAAGGCTTAAATCTTTAGTGAACTGAGTCCAGTCATATATATCATCCAGATGGTCTAAATTACACATTTCTCTCTCAAGAAAGGCTATGTCCTTCCTTGAATATGGTTCCAGCTGTGGAAACAGCAGGCAGGATGTACATTTCAAGGATAGAAGAGGTGGTGAGGACCTTTCCATTGTTAGGGTCCAGCTATGGATCAGCAAGTGGCTGTGGCCTCTTGATGACCTCCTCCAACAACAAACTTCCCTCTTAGAAGCTTTCACTGCCATCTCATAGATTTTTGTACGTTGTGATTTCATTTTCTTTTGTTTCAAGATACTTTTTATTGTTCTTTTATATTTTCCTTGATCCATTGATTATTTTGGAGTGTGTTGTTTCATTTCCACTGATTTACAAAATTTCCAGCTTACTTCTTGTTATGCATTTCTCATTTCATATATACCACTGTGGTTTGAAAAGCAGAGACATCACTTTGCTGACAAAGGTCCATATAGTCAAAGCGATGGTTTTTCCAGCAGTCATATATGGATGTGAGAGTTGGACCATAAAAAAAGGCTGAGCATCAAAGAATTGATGCTTTCGAATTGTGGTGATGGAGAAGACTCTTGAGAGTCCCTTGGAATGCAAGGAGATCCAACCAGTCCATCCTAAAGGAGATCAGTACTGAATATTCATTGGAAGGACTGATGCTGAAGCCAAAGCTCCAATACTTTGACCAGCTGACTCATTGGAAAAGACCCTGATGCTGGGAAATATCAGAGAAGGCAATGGCACCCCACTCCAGTACTCTTGCCTGGAAAATCCCATGGACGGAGGAGCCTGGTGGGCTACAGTCCATGGGGTCGCGAAGAGTCAGACCCGACTGAGCGACTTCACTTTCACTTTTCACTTTTATGCACTGGAGAAGGAAATGGCAGCCCACTCCAGTATTCTTGCCTGGAGAATCCCAGGGACAGGAGCCTGGTGGGCTGCCGTCTATGGGGTCACACAGAGTTGGACACGACTGATGTGACTTAGCAGCAGCAGCTGGGAAATATGGAAATCAAAAGGAGAAGGGAGCAGCAGAGGTCAGGAGGGTTAGATAGCATCACTGACTCAATGGACCTGAATCTGAGCAAACACCAGGACATTGTGAAGGACAGGGAAGCCTGGTGTGCTACAGTCCTTGGGGTTGTAGAGTTGGACACAACTGAGCAAGAATAATGCCACTACCATTGTGGTTAGAAAAGATATTTGATATAATTTTCCTTAAGTTGTTAACCCAAATGAACTCTTTGGCCACTCCAGTACTATAAATAAAAGAGTAAGTGATCCCCTCAGAACAATACTTAAGAGCCCCTTGTGCAATCCAGGAATCTATGCCCCTAGGAATAGTCACTGAGACGACTGGACATTGTCCCATGGAAAAGTGCAAGTGTCACTGTCTACCCTGCCTAGGGAGTAGGTCTCTATCGCCATCTATGGAAAAATAGGCATCTGGAGTCACTATTATTCCTAGTTGGAGAATATCCACTTTTATTCTTATTTTTGGTTGCTACATCTTTTTGGCCCTCCAAACTGTTTTGCAAAAATACTTTAAAGAGAGCTAAGGTAGGCTTTTGGGCTTTCCAGATTGGTGCTAGTGATAAAGAACCTGCCTGCCAATTCAGGAGACATAAGAGATGCCAGTTCGATCCCTGGGTCAGGAAGATCCCCTGGAGGAGAGCATGGCAACCCACTCCACTATTCTTGCCTGGAGAATCCCATGGACAGAAGAGCCTGGCAGGGACCCCAGTCCATGGGGTCGCAGAGAGTGGACACAACTGAAGTGACTTAGCACACAGCATGAGGTAGGCCTTAAAGATATTCTTTTCCTCTGAAAAAATTACGAAAGTGTCAATATTTTCTGTGAAATGATGATGAACCCCATAATGACATTTTGTATACTCATCAGCAAAAGAATATCTTCAAAGCTTACCTTACTAATGTTCAGCTTCTGAATAATTTCCTGTAATTGTTATCCTGAAGAGAAAACAGAGACCATTTCCCAAATGCCAAGTACACATCAGCTTCATTGAGATCAGACGTATTAGCATTTGGAAGACGGAGAAGCCAAGGCTCGGTTTTATTTAATCACCCAAAATCCTATCCTCATGAGCAATGGAACAGGAATTCAAAACCAGGTTGTTATTCCTGTCCTTCTTTAATTGCAAAGCCCATGCTCTTTCCAGTGTTCGAGGCTGCCTCAGTGAAAGACTTTAAGTTCATTACTAGTTAAGAAATAGCTACAAAGGAAAACGATGGGGGAGGGCCACCAAGAGTCAAGAACCTATTGTTTTTAAATAGATGCTGTCTGAGGGAGTCAGCCATTGGTCCTCCCCCAGCTGTGTGAGCAGATGAACCGCAGGTCCAGTGGCGGTAGCTCTAAGACTCCAGATGGTTGGGAGGAAGTCATCGGTCATTGTTTCCCCTTCGATCTCTACCTTCACCAAGTTTTGTCCCTAGAAGGAAACAGATTGGAACTCTGACATGCCATCTTCCAAAGACTTCTGGATGATGAAAAGAATCTGATTAAAGTCACTCTGGCAGAGATGATTAGTTGTTATCAGTCATGTTCCACCTTCCAGAAAATGCCAAATGACAAGCTGCTAAACAAAAAGCGACATGTCCTGATCCCACTTGGAACCCAAAGATGGCTGTGTGGCTCGTTTTGCCCATGACATGAGACTAGGAGGAATAGCTTAGAGTTTCTAAGAATCCATCAAAAGCATTTTTATTCTCCTGTCTTCCTCTAACAGGTTGGATGCAGATGGTTCTGGGGGCCTCAGCAGCTGACAGATAAACAAGTTGGCAGAAGCCTAAGGCCCAAACTACTTGCTGTTGTTGTTCAGTCACTAAGTTGTGTCCAATTCTTTGTGACCCCATGGACTGCAGCACGCCAGGCTTCCCTGTCCATTGTTTCCCTGAATTTGCTCAAATTCAAGTCTGTTAAGTCTGTGATGCTATGTAACCATCTCACCCTCTACCACCCCCTTCTCCTTTTCCAGCATTAGAGTCTTTTTCAATGAGTCGGTTGTTGCATCAGGAGGCCAGAGTATTGGAGTTTCAGCTTCAACATCAGTCCTTCCAATAAATATTCAGGGTTGATTTCCCGAATTGCTAGCGGAAGGAAATCCATCTACAGACTAGGGACCTCTATATTGCCTTGTAAATTTGAACTAAACATAATCTTTTGAAAGTATTAATCTCTGCAAGTTATGGCAGTTATGTTACCCTAACAGATACATAAAACTAACAGAAATAATTAAGACATTACCAATTATATATATATAAAAAAAAAAAACAGACCTAGAAGAAGAAAATATCTGCTATACATGTGCCACTGAACACTTGGTTAAGTTCCAGGAACCTGGAAGGGTGATGTAATTCCAGGTTGAATTGAGCTGGTCTGCACAACTAAGGGAAAAAAAAACTCAGTCTAATCCTAGCTCAATACAAACTGGAGATTATGATTTGGCTAAATGTTCACTGACCTTCTAGACTGTCCAGCACGTGCAGGCCTCTCTGTAGACAGGTCTGTGCTACCTGAGGGCATTCATCATGTGGAAGACCAATTCTCATATCACAGTAGGTTTTTTTTTACCTACTATGTTCTAAGTAACATGCTGGGAACACAATGTAAAGAGAAAGCAGTTTAAGCTTAAGATCTAATGACCCCGTAACCCATCTATGAAAATAGCAGCCTAATCAGAATGTCACTGTGCAGTATTCCATTCGATCCACTCACATTTTGGATGTTTCTCTCCTGAGCTGGCAGTCTGCAAATGAAGACAAAGGTTAAGAGCAATTTCCAGACCCACCATGACTTGATAGTTCCAGCTGTCAGTTGTCACATATTGATTTAGCTGCCAGAACTGGAATGCACTTTTTAAACCCAATTGTTCCCATGTAAGCTCTGAGCATCCATTCTTTGCCCTGGAGGCATGTGATGATACAGATCTGTCAGGTCCTGGCCAAAAAAGAACTATAATCCCATTTCAGGGATTGAAGCTTGCCATCTGCTAAGGGCTCAACTGTGCCTGTTTAGATGTTTCAGTAAACTAATAAAGAATGTGAAGACATTATCTCAAATTTTGGTGAGTTGCTGTGAAGTCATAAATTAAATTAAGCACAAGGCTGATGTTCTCACTATGAGACAGTAAGTTTCCTGTCTGGGTATTTGTTGGCTGAGCAATTCTTCTGGGAAGAATGAAAATGATTTTATTGATGGGGCTCTCTGTTCATCACTTGTTGTATAAGACTAAGAACTTGGCATGAGTTTACATGTATTCATAAAATTTGAATTTAATATCAAGTGGGTGGTTTTATTATCCTCATTTTATAATTGTACATTTCTTCCAGGTGCTCAATCCATCCCTGTCTGGTGAGTTTTAAAAATAAAAATTCTAGTGTGAAAGACAGCTACAGTTGTTAGAAAAAATTAAAACAACAAAAAGTAAAAATTGACCAAAAATCACCCTTAATCCTACTTTTAATCATTTTTTGTCTTTCCGACAAGGCTTTTTCTATATGTACATAAGTGTACATGATTGTGAGCACACTCTTCACAAACATATGCCTTATTCTTTTCACTAAATTTTTAAAGCTAGTTTTTAATTTTGCTTTATTATCATCAATTTTTTCTGTTTTCTGTCTTCAAATGTATTAGACATGCAGGCAACTCAAGTGCAATGTCTTATGCCTGGAATATTCTTCCCCAGCTACAATTATGCCTTGTTCCTTCACTTAGCTTAAATTTTTGTTAAAATTTCACTTTCACAGTATGACATCACTTCTTTATTTTTATCCCTTGTTTTTATCACTATCCAACATATTATTTACTTTGCAAATTTATTTTCTTTATTATCTGTCTCCTCCCCTAGAATGATGGCTCTATGAATGGATTGTTTTCATTAGTTTTATGTACTGCTTTATACTCAATGCCTGGAATGGTGCTTAACTCACATGCAAGACATGCAAGAAATATTTTTCAAAAAATGAATGAGTGTATAGTGGATAGATAATATATACCATTTTACTGTATTTTTAATCCCTCCTGTATATTTCCATTATATTGTTTCATACATTTTTGTAAAATTTGTTGCAAATGTTTAGCCTAAACTGTGTATAGTGATAGGTTTTTTTTAAGTATGAAATCAATACAAGAAGCCATAAAACTTACATATTTGATTAAATAAAAATGCAAAATTTTTATATGTCAAAAATATCAAACTCAGGAAGAATACAGATGAATAACTGCTGCAGAATGTGGCTACATTCATTTTGAATACAGAAAATGAAAACTTGGAAGGGTTATCCATCTTTCTTTCCTGGATTGCCCCATCAATTTTAAGCTCAGAAGAGTTCATCTCTCTTCAAGAATTTACAGATACTGCTTATTTTATTCTTATTTCTTATGATTTGATGTTTCACAATTAGTGCTTAACTGTATCTATAAATTTAACTATTTGGTGTCTTGTGTTTGTTTTTAAATGACTAACTCTGGCAGACATCTTTGTTTCATATCTGTTCCAAGTCAGTTCTCTCTTCCCCTGTTAATGGTGTCCTGATTTTTCTCTGGGGAACCATCCCTCCCTGGCTAGAAACATACAGGACTAGGTGTCTGCAAGCAACCTGAATTTGGGTGAATGAGTATTCATGAATTTTTATTACTATTAATGAATGAATAAAAGGCCTTGGAGCAGTCCAGTGAAAGGTAAACTGATACCATTGTGCAACCCAGTAGGAATAGGTTGCCGTTTCCCCTGTTTCTACTGTTAACGGATTATTCTCATCATATGGGAGAATCATTACTGTTATAGTGTGGGAACACTTAATGTGAATATAAATATACAATGTCTAATCACTTTATTAACCTTTAAGGCGTTAATTTCAAACTGTAGCAATATGGCAGTGGAAAGAGGTGCCTGTCCATTCTTACATCTTCTGATGTGAATGTTGCCTTTGTATGTTCTTTCTGCTCTTTTTTCATATTTGAGTGACCAAGTTTTCTATTGTTCAATATAAATATGTGAATTAGAAAAAAGTTAAGCTTGTATGACTTTTTTGTTTTATTATTTTTTTGTGATTTCTTAAATTTATCACTATTTTCTCCTTAAGAAGACAAGCATTATAACACTCACATATATATTCAATATAATAAATGTGTATTTTCACTGAAAAGTATTACTAGAAAGTTTTATCAGCTTTTATTTTATAATAACAAAAACTTGGAACAACCCAAATGCCCATTAAGAGTATGACTATGAAAGATTTTAAATATACATACAACAAAACATTATATAGTATTTCATAAACTACTGCTATATTCAATAAAATAATAAGTACCATAGGCATATATCCAACTCTATGCAACCTCACGGACTGTAGCCCACCAGGCTCCTCTGTCCATGAGATTTCCCAGGCGAGAATACTGGAGTGGTAGCCATTCCCTTCTCCAGGGGATCCTCCCAACTTAGGGATTGAGCCCAGGTCTCCTGCATTGCAGGCTGATTCTTTACTGTCTGAGCCACCAAGCAAGCCCACATAAATACAATGTGATAATAAAATTTTAAATAGTACAAATTAATATTAATAAAGTACTGTTACATGCAATAAAATGACTGAATCTGTCCACTGTAATTTTGAGCTACACATGCCAGATACAAAAGAGTATGACTCTGCTTATCTGAAGTTCAAAAATAGCCAAAACCTATCTGTTGTCCTCTCTGGGGAAAGCAGACTGGGTCGGAGCAGGAGGGAGTTTTCTGGATGTTGGCAATGTTCCCTGTCTTGATGTTGATGCTCATAATATTCTCTCTCTGTCTCCTTCTATTTTTTAAGCAGGAGAAGAGGTACACAATTTTAATATTTATGTAGACCGGAGTTCATAGGAAAGAAGTGAAACTCAAAGAAGTGATTGGACTGGGGAGCTTGTACACCATCTTTTTTAGTATAATTGCTTTGCAATGCTGTGTTAGTTTCTGCTATCCGAAAATGTGAATCAGCTGTACGTATACATGGACCTCTTGAAACTCGCTGCTGTGCCCACCCCCGTCCCACTGCCCTAGGTCAGCACAGAGCCCTGGATTAAGCCCCCTGTGCTATAGAGCAGCTCCCCACTAGCTGTCTGTCTTACACACAATAGAGGTCAAGGCTAGTCTCTCAGTTCGCCCCACCCTTTCCTTCCCACACTGTATCCACATGAGGAAGGGAGGTTCAGGCTTCGAGCCACAATGAATCAGGTGGAAGTTACTAAGAAATACCCGAGGAACTAAAGGACGATGCGCTGTGTGAAAAGTCACTTCAGTCTCATGGAAACCCCATGGACTGTATCCTGCCAGGCTCCTCTGTCCATGGGATTCTCCAGGCAAGAGTACTGGACTGGGTTGCCATGCCCTTCTCCAGGGGATCTTCCCAACCCAGGGATTGAACCCGCAGCACCACCTGGGAAGCCTGGACCACAAGGTCTTATTTTAATCAGATCTGTTTGTGCTAACGCGTTTTGGGGTCAGTTCTCGGTCTCCAGAGCGTCCCTGGTGACTGAGTGGTAAAGAATCCACCTGCCAATGCCAGAGATGTGGGTTTGATCCCTAGTTTGGGAAGATCCCCTGGAGAAGGAAATGGCAACCCACTACAGTATTCTTGCCTGGGAAATCCCATAGACACAGAAGCCTGGCAGGCTACAGTCCATGGGGTCGCAAAAGAGTCTGACATGACTTCACGACTAAGCAACAACAACAAAAACGTCTGTCTCTAGTGATGAGCAGGCTTCTTGTCCTGGGGATGGGAGCTGGAAGGAGGGTAGAGGAGGATGGACATCCTCACAAAGGGAAATTTATACCCTGTTTTCAGGTACATAAGGGGAAGGCAGAGAATTCTCCCTGCATGTGTTGATTCTCAATTACCTTCAGCTCAAAATAATCCTCATGTCAACGTGGCATATTTTGGTTTTGATCCCCTTCACCTTAGTAATATTCACTCTCTTGAACTGGAAGGGGTTATATTCATAATCATTACTGAGCTGTATACTTATTTGTATGCTATAGCTCGGTTGGTAAAGAATCCTCCTAGAATGCAGAAGACCCCAGTTCAATTCCTGGGATGAGGAGATCCACTGGAGAAGGGATAGACTACCCACTCCAGGATTTTGGGGATTCCTTTGTGGCTCAGCTGGTAAAGAATCTGCCTGCAATGTGGGAGACCTGGGTTCAATCCCTGGGTTGGGAAGATCCCCTGGAGAAGCGAAATGCTACCCAATCCAATATTCTGGCCTGAAGAATTCCATGAACTGTATAGTCCATGGGGTAATAAACAGACACAACTGAGCGACTTTCACTTTCACTATTAATACATGATATTTCGCAAAAAAGAATGAAACTTAAATCCAGCCTGCCCTCTCATCACAGCATCTAACCACCCTTTTCCTTCATAGCCCACAGCCACTCATCTTCCTGTTATAAACAACTCACAATACATTCAATGCTCTGAATGGGTTGCTCCCGGGTTTTTTATTTTTTTATGATTTCTAGAATATATATTTTCCTTTTCTTTCCTTGGTTTCTTCAGGATTGAATTTTGTGGAGAAAGTCAACAGCTGGTGCTTGTTTATCATCACAAAATTAACCAACACTTTCCTAAAATAAGTCTTTTTACATTTTTAAAATGACCTTTGACATGCCAAAAGGCTTTCCAAAATGAAAATATAAATGTACTTCTCCTCCTCTGCAATCAACACAGCAGTACTCTAGACTTAATGCACTATCACTAGTTTTTGGCATCATATTATATTTTAAGGTGTATGTCATATATTAGATCTCATTTTTGTTAACTCACATTCATTTAATTTTAGAAAAATCAAAGTCTGATGTATGTTTATTATTTGCATTTTCTTGAGCCATTTTACTGTTCATGTTCTTTGCATGTACATTTATTAGCCTCGTGATGTTCTTACGATTGGGCATAAACATTTCACATTTTTCGGATATTTCATTTCTTACTTTGATAATCATAGGGAGAAAATAAAAACATTGTGAAATGTTATGAACTCAAATACAAGATTAAAGAAGCCAGACCTTCTGTCTGTCAGAAAGCAGGGAATGAGGGATGTGACATTTTAATCACTGAAATCACAGATGCTTCTATATCAACAAAGTGCAAACATTATATATGCTTTTTCAGTTCAGAACCTACTTTCCAAGTTCATGGTGTTTTTGTTCAGAAAAGAAGCTAGAACACTGGGAATTTTGACTTTCTTGTAGTCTCACTTTACTTGGTGTGATGTTGGCTCTGGAGCATCTGTCAAGTATAACAGATGTTGTCGGGAACAGACGATTTTCTGTGACCAAGTTTCAATCTGCTATTTGCATATGCCACAGAGTACATAGATTACAGTTTCATTTGAACAGAAGGGAGACAATTTATTTCACCTGCAAGTGTATTCCCTCTTCGGCTCCTAGAGAAAGCACAAGAGTTGATTTTCCTATTGCTATTCTAAGAAATAGAAAGAGAAAATTTTTCACAAGAAATTCGTAGCTCCAAATGTCCTCTAAGATCTGATATTAAAGTGTATTTTTAAAATATAGATGACATTGTATACTGACTCTGTATACTGACTCACAAGAGTGGCTTTTTTGTTTACATGGTGGGATGAGGTAAATGAAGTGCTTCTCTTACTGAGCAGCTTCTTTTAGGGTCATGGAGGCAGAATTGACTCATAACATAGCTTCTTATTACATGATTTTCTGGTGACTTTAAGTCAAATATTATAAATAAAAGCCTTATAGCTTCAAATGGATGTGCTCCTTGGCACTGCCTTTATTGAAGAGTTATATGGTGCTTTGAGAAGCCCATAGTATAAGATTTTTACTTCTGCAAAGAAGCCAAGAATTGTGGATAGTAGGAGTAAAAAATGATGAAATATGTCATATTTTAATAAAATATAATTTATAGTAGAGCTCTTAATATTCTACTTTTTAGTAAATAAATTCTAATCACCTCAGTGGTGAGAAACAAGATGAGTATTAGTCATCACAGCTGTGGTTGTTTCTTTTTTTGCTTTCATTTTTTACTGTGGTAAAAGATATAACATAAAATTTGCCATCTTAATCATTTTAAGTGTACAATTTGGAGGTATTAGTTTACATTTACAGTGTTGTGCAACCATCTCTAGCATCTATTTCCAAAATGTGTCATCACTCCAAAGAGAAAGTCTGAAACCATGAAGCAGTAGCTTTCCATTCTCTCTCTCCGCATCCCCTGTTAGCCCCTTAACTACTTCCTGTCTCTATGAACTTGCCTACTGATTTTATATAACTGGAACCATGTAACATTTGTACTTTTGTATCTGGTTTATTTCACTCAGCATAAGGTTTTTAAGGTTTTGAATGTTGTAGTACATGTGAGAACTTCACTCTTTTTTAAGGCTGAATAACATCGCTGTGTGTATATACAATATTAGTTTATTCATCTGTTGATGGACATTTGGGTTGTATCCACTTTTGACTCTTGTGAATGGCACTGTAACAAACACCTGAGTTCCTGTTTTCTTTCTTTTCAGAATGTACCCTTTTGATTTGTGTTAAACCTCAGTTAAATATTAGGAACCTAAAATTTATGCCTAATCAGATGAAACCAAGGCTGTATTTTTGTAATTGTTGTTGTTCAGTCACTAAATCACATCTGACTCTTTGTGCCCCCATGAACTGCAGCATGCCAGTCTTCCCTGTCCTTCACTATCTCCCAGAATTTGCTCAAATTCATGTTCATTGAGTCGGCAGTGCTTTCCAAACACCTCCTCATCTGTCATCTCCGTCTGCTCTTGCCGTCGATCTTTCCCAGAATCAGGGTCTTTTCCAGTGAACCATCTCTTCGTATCAGGTGTCCAAAGTATTAGAGCTTCAGCTTCAGCACCAGTCCTTCCAATGAACATTCAGAGTTGATTTCCTTTAGGAATGACTTGTTTGATCTCCTTGCAGTCCAAGGAAGTCTCAAGAGTCCTCCAGCACCACAGTTTGAAAGCATCAATTCTTCAGCACTCAGCTTTCTTTATGGTCCAACTCTCACATCTATACATGACTACTGGTTATCTATATATATATATTTTTCAGCACTTAGTCAAGTCTATAGGTCTTCCTGATGGCTCAGTGGTAAATAATCTGCCTGCAATGCAGGGGACCCAAGTTCAATCCTTGGGTCAGGAAGATCCCTTGGATGAGGAAATGGTAACCCACTCCAGTATTCTTGCCTGGAGAATCCCATGGACAGAGGAGCCTGCCAGGCTGCAATCCTTGGGGTTGCAAAGGCTCAGACATGACTGTGCAACATGGCTTGACTGCTTTGTAGAAGCCTATCCATTTTCACAAAGTATGGCACACCTGTAAATGTCTATAGACAACTTGTTGATGAGTATAGACTGCTGGACTCTTCCAAACAACTGGGCCATTAACTTGAACATGAACAATATGATATCAGTAACCCTGATTACCAAATAAGTATCCAAACACAAATGTTCTTAGAAATCTCTGTCTCCTTTTCCAAAATCACCATAACATGGTTCCCAGAGGCAGAAAGTTTCCCACTGACCTTTTAATCTCATGGGTTCTTTGTATTGTTCACCCTGTTTATTAAACTCGGCGGGAATGCAGTATTTGCATTGCTGAGCCCTTTTTTTTGCCTGTATATTGTTACAACATTTTTATTTTGAATGACCAAATGCCCAGACATTCTATTCATTTTCATTAGGAGAAGCCTATTAGGTCCTCTAATATGTTTTTAGCCTTTGTGTGTCACTTGGTCATGTCTGACTCTTTGTGAGCCCAGGGACTGTAGGCTCTGGCTACAGTGCATGGTACTTGATTATAGCAGCCTTAGGAAACTAATACAACTTTCTAGTATTTAACCAAAGTTGAATTATTGGTTTTTGAACACCACCCTTATGGCAGAAAGCAAAGAAGAACTAAAGAGCCTCTTAATGAAAGTGAAAGAGGAGAGTGAAAAAGTTGGCTTAAAACCCAACATTCAGAAAACTAAGATCATGGCATCTGGTCCCATTACTTCATGAAAAATAGATGGGGAAGCAATGGAAACAGTGACAGATTTATTTTGGGGGGCTCCATCCAAAATCACTGCAAATGGTGACTGCAGCCATGAAATTAAAAGATGCTTACTCCTTGGCAGAAAAGCTCTGATCAACCTAGTCAGCATATTAAAAAGCAGAGACATTACTTTACCAACAAAGGTCTGTTTAGTCAAAGCTATGGTTTTTCCAGTAGTCATGTATGGATATGAGAGTTGGTCTATAAAGAAAGCTGAGCACCAAAGAACTGATGCTTTTGAGCTGCAGTGTTGGAGAAGACTCTTGAGAGTCCCTTGGATTGTAAGGAGATCCAAGCAGTTCATCCTAAAGGAAATCAGTCCTGAATATTCATTGGAAGGACTGATGCTGAAGCTGAAGCTCCGGTACTTTGGCCACCTGATGCAAAGAGCTGACTCATTAGAAAAGACCCTGCTGATGGGAAAGATTGAAGACAGAAGGAGAAGGGGACGAGAGAGAATGAGATGTTTGGATGGCATCACTGATGTGAGAGACATGAGTTTGAGTAGGCTCCGGGAGTTGGTGATGGCCAAGGAAGCCTGGCATGCTGCAGTCCATGGGGTTGCCAATAGTCAGACACGACTGAGTGGCTGAACTGAACTGAAGGGCAACTAAGCATTAATCTCATTTTACCTTTTACTTATATGAATAGTATTTATCTTGTTGAATTGCCCATCCTGCCCACTGATTTTATTTTTTAATTGGAGTATAATTGCTTTACAGGGCTTCCCAGGTGGTGTTAGCAGTAAAAGAACCTGCCTGCCAACACAGGAGACATAAGAGACAAGAGTTCAACCCCTGGGTCAGGAAGATCCCCTGGAGGAGGAGAAAGGCAACCGACTCCGGTATTCTTGCCTGGAGAATTGCATGGACAGAGAAGCCTGACAGGCTACACCC
This sequence comes from Cervus canadensis, assembly GCF_019320065.1. Lineage (NCBI taxonomy): Eukaryota > Metazoa > Chordata > Mammalia > Artiodactyla > Cervidae > Cervus > Cervus canadensis. Next base: position 51,027,530 of record NC_057408.1, read on the forward strand.
CATGAAGTCACAAAGAGTTGGACACAACTGAAGCAACTTAGCGTGCATACATTTAGCTTCTTGAATTGCCCATCCTCCTCACTAAATTTTTTTTTAATTGGTGTGTAATTGCTTTAGAGTCTTCCCTTAAGGCTCAGGGGTAAAGAATCCACCTGCAGTGCAGGGGACTCGGGTTTCATCCCTGTGTCAGGAAGATCTCCTGGAGAAGAAAATGGCCATCGACTCCAGTGTTCTTGCCTGGAGAATCCCATGGACAGAGAGGCCTGGTGGGCTATAATCCATTGCAGCAGAGAGTCAGACATGACTGAGCGACTGCGCATGTGTAATCGCTTTACAGTGCTGTGTTAGCTTCTGTTCTACAACAATGTGAATCAGGGACAAGTATACACATATCCTCTCCCTTTGAGCCCCCCCCCATCCACCCCCCCATCCCACCCCTCTAAATCATCACTGCCCACCAAGCTCCCTGTGCAATACAGAATCTTCCCCTAGCTATTTCTTTTACACATGGTAGGGTTTATATTGCCAGTGCGGCTCTCTCAGTTCAGTGCCCCACCATTCTTTCTCTGCTGTGTCCACATGTCCATTCTCTGTGCCTGCATCTCTATTCCTGCCCTGCAAATAGGTTCATCAGTACCATTTCTCTAGATTCCACATATGTGTGTTAATATATGATATTTGTTTTTCTCTTTCTGATGTACTTCACTCTGTATGATAGACTCTAAGTTCATCCACATCACTACAACGGACTCAATTTCATTCATTTTTATGACTGAGTAATATTCCATTGTGTATATGTACCACAATATTTTTATCCATTCATCTGTCTATGGATATCTAGGTTGCTTCCACTTCCTGGCTGTTGTAAATAGCTATCCACTGATTTTTAATGCTCCCTTTGTCATATTCCAAGAGCTTCTTTTGATAATTTCTCTTTCTAGGTTATCAATTCTGTTCCATTGACATATGCTTCTCTTGCTGCATTAATACCAAAAGGAATGCTTAAATATAGAAAGACATCCTCTTTTATTCTTCACATTCTTCCTAATTTTCTTTTACCTTCATGACTGTTTATTTTTACACAACATTTTAAAACTCATCTTTAAGCTCCTCAAACATGGTGGGGAATTTTATTTCAAATGCACTGAATTTGCCAATTAATTTTTGAGATTTTCACCTTTGTGAGAACAGGTTTTCCAGTATATGAGCACATTGAATCTACAGATCCTCATTTATATTCCACAGTAAGGTTTTATACATATTCCTATATAGATCTTAATGCATTTTTAATTAGACTTATTACTAGACATTGACTTGGCTTTGTTCCTTTGTTAATGTTTTCTCTTAAAAATCATTTGTTCTATATAAATTGTCTAGATATTTCCTGCTATTGGATTTTTATATTTTGGTCTTCTTTCTGGCATTTAACAGTAGTGCTAATTTATCTGTAGTTTCTCTTGGGTTTTCTAAGAAGGCAGTTAGATGGTCAATAAATAATAACGTTTTCTTCCTTTCCAATACATTTATATTTCCTTGTCTTATCACTCTGCACTTGAAAAGACTAACAGTATATGTTGAATAAAGTCTTACTAGTAATTTTTTCTTTTGAGAATTTGAGAGGAGTAATTTTGTTTGTTATGGTTTTATCTTTCTGTCTTATAAATGTTTAAGTATGCTATTTACTGTAGGTTTTTACTGGACATCATTTTTCATATTAAATAAGGTCCCTTCTACTTTTAGCTAAGTTTTGATCATAAAAGGGTTTTATATTTTCCTCTGTATCTATTAATGACATAATAGAGATTCTAATGTTATATTGCTTGCTTTCCTGTGAAACACCAATGTTTCAATACATACATTCTATGATTTCATACATTTTTTTAGTTGTTTGATACAGGTTTATGTATCTATATTAATTTTTAAAGTGATTTTTTTTTAAAAAACTTCTCGATTTGAGTGCCAAAATTTCACTGGCCTAATAAAATGAGTTTAAGGGATATTGCTAACTTTTCAGTTCTCTGAAAATTGTCTGTCCTTTGAATTTTAGAAAAAGGTTTTTAAAATTTTTATGGGACTAGAACAGTATAGTGTTTTCTTGAAAGTGGTAGATTTCTCAGTACAAATTCAATTTATTTAGTGGTCAGAGGCTTATGGTTTTAAAAAATTTATTCTTGAGCCAGTATTAATGTTATATTTTCATAAAAAGTATTGATTTTGAAATTACTGATTAAAATTTTATTTGTTGTTCAGTCACTAAGTCGAATCCAACTCTTTGTGACCCTATGTACTATATAGTACACATCACTTCCCTGTCCTTCCTTTTTTCTCACATGAATGGAAGGAATAAATGAAATTGGCACATTATGTATTGGGGTATAGCCAATTAACAAACAATGATGTGATAGTTTCAGATGAACAGTGAAGAGATTCAGCCATACATTCACATGTACCCATTCTCCCCCAAACTCCCCTCCCATCCAGGTTGCCATATAACACTGCTCAGAGCTCCTTGCTCTATACAGTAGGTCCTGGTTGGTTATCCATGACATTACAGTTTTTACTTAAACATAGTTGTGTCTGACTCTGCAAGCCCATGGACTGTAGCACACCAGGCTCCTCTGTCCATGGAATTCTCCAGGCAAGAATACCAGAGTGGATTGCCAATTCCTTCTCCAGGGGAACTTCCGGACCCAGGGATTGAACCCGGGTCTCCTGCATTGAAGGCAGATTCTTTACTGCTTGAACCACCAGGGAAGCCCCTGAGAACCTTAATCTAAACCAAAGTCTTATCATCTATATGTTGAAAAAAATTACCTCCCACATAGGGCAGTTAGATAACATAATAATAAATGGATAGAACACATATATGATGCACCTGCTGCTGCTGCTAAGTCGCTTCAGTCATGTCCAACTCTGTGCAACCCCATAGACAGCAGCCCACCAGGCTCCGCCATCCCTGGGATTCTCCAGGCAAGAACATAGGAGTGGGTTGCCATTTCCTTCTCCAATGCATGAAAGTGAAAAGTGAAGTCGCTCAGTCATGTCCAACTCTTCGCGACCCCATGGACTGAAGTCTACCAGCCTCCTTCATCCATGGAATTTTCCAGACAAGAGTACTGGAGTGGGATCCATTGCCTTCTCCGGAATGATGCACCTGGGCCACAGCCAGCTTGTGGTGGACGCTGTTTCATCTCCACCCCGAGGCTTGCTTGTTGATGTTCCTCTTGTGATTTCTGGGCAGTTTCTCTTTCCTAGTTCTCATTTTCTTTTCCAACAACTTATCTTTTATCAATATTTGTTGCTATTGTTGTTGTTACTTCTTTTCCTTCCCCTAAACTATACGTGTCTCCCAAAGGAGATTTTAAAAAAGAAGATTTTACATGCTTCATTTTCCCTGTCTCTCTTGGAAAGATAATATTTTCAAAACTATAGTTCAAAGCTATTTGGAGGAATGGATGACACCTCGGGCTCCCCCAGCAGTGTCGTGTATCATCTCACCTGCTCTCATTTTGCATCTGACATCCCTGAGGCCATTTATCATGATGCTCCCAAAGAAACATTATTTAAACATATAACTATTCAGCAATAAAAAATTAAGTGACAAGATAGACTTTCACTGAAGTGGGTATTTTGTTCTTAAAACATGGAAACAGCAAACAGGAGTAAAGGACAATTCCTTTTTTTCTTTTCAGCTAAAGTGTAACTAGGTACAAACTTCTATCATGTTTATGATGAAAATTGCTTCTGGACTGAATTTGAGTAAGTAGCTGTTGTTTTGAAACTCTATGGACTTAGACACGTAAAAGAGGACAAAGGGCTTTGTCCCTCTGGTGACTTAAAATGATTAACAGGAAGCTAAAATGTGTTATTTTCTATTCCTTAATTCTTTACTTGGCTGGAAAAGTGAACCAAGTTTTTTGGGGTTTAAATGTATTCACCTTGTGGAGAGATTACCAATCCCCCCTCCCAAAATTTATTCATCAGTGCTTTATTACTGGCTCTGAAATTACAATCCATAAAATTAAAAAAAAAAAAAAGCCAATGTCATTACCAAAAATGACAAATAAAAGGTCAATAAATCAATAGTTGTATTATCAGAATGAGATATTAATTGCCAAAATCTAATTAATTCTAAAGCACATCTGTTCTAGGGTTAAATCATCTCGGAAGTATATTATATGCATATTTTTCTGTGTAAAAGACAGTACACTGAGGTGAGCGGAAAAGAACAAAACCATGCACAGAGTATGCTGATTTTCCAGGTTCTTTTTTCTGCACACGGTCCTTAACATAATCATGGTGTTGAGTCCAGCAAAAATCTTTCTTCAAGCATGCACAGCGATGATTTTAAGTAGAGGTAATTTAACTTTACATAATTGGATGTTGATCACATTAATCTGTTGCTCACAATTGGGATTCTACATTGAAAACACCTGGGGAATATGTTTTTCAACATATTTATAAGAATCCATCCCTGAGTTTTTTCCTTGATGGGCCACCTGTGGGTTTTAGTCAAGGGTATTTTGAAAAAGCTTCTCATATGTTTGACTATATACCAGAGATTAAAAGCATAGATATAAAATTATTCTTTCAGAACATATATCACTGCTCTTCCCTTTTGGATAAATGGTTTATTTTGAAAGGGAGCACTGAATATTGCATTGGATAACCTTGAGTGTGTTCAAGTTTCCTTCAAAGGTAGCCTTAATATCTATCTGTAGAACCTAAGCAAACTCTGGGAGATAATGGAGGACAGAGAAGCCCGGCATGCTGCAGTCCATGGGGTCACAATAAGTCAGACATGACTTAGGAACTGAACAACAACAAAAGATGAACAGAGAAGAGAAAAAGAAAAACAAATTTGAGGAGATATTTACTGTTTTATAAATTTAAAATACCATGACATATTTTAGACATTCAACAGGCATAAAGAATAATATGTCATTCATGAATATAAATATAAATATACATTATATTACTCAGATTAAGAAACAAAATTTTAAAAGTGACATGAGACCTCTTTAATTCATTTCTTCAACTAGATTTACCTTCCTCTTTAAAAAAGGAAAACACTGCCATAATTTGGAGTTTCTCACTTTTTTGTGTATTTACTAAATATGTATGAATTCATAATCAATATAAAGTAATGCTTTACATGTCTTTAAGTTCACAAAATAGGACCCTGAATGCATCTTCTTCCAATTTATATTTCTGTTCCAAATTATGTGTGTGAGATTTGTCTTTGTTGATAGAAAGAGCTCCAGGTCATTTATCGTCACTGCTACCTATTATTCATTAGATGAAGAGAGTATAATGTATAATATAGAGAAGAATGTATATATCTATCTTTTAACGGATAGTTAGGTGTCTCTTTTTCCAGTTTTTCTTATTATGAACAATGTTGCAGTAAGCATCTATGTACATGTCTCTAGGGTATACATGTAGAATTAAGTTTGTTAGATCATAATAGGTGACTATAGCTTTATTATTAATGGATATTGGCAATCTGCTCTCTCCCAAGCATGGTGCATTAGTTACACTCTCATCAGTGTATAAGAATCCATATTGCTCTACCCCTGCTCCATTACTTGAATTATCTGACTTTAAGTTTTACCAGTTGGATGAGTAAGAAATAGTATCTCATTTTGCTTTCTGTGTCAAGTTACCTGAATGCTAGTGAGGTATGTTTTATGTTTAATGGTCATTTGTATTTTCTAAATCAACTGGCTATTTCTATGGTTTGCATATTTTTCTTTTTTTTACTGATTTACAGGAATTTTTGATATGTTTATATCTCTGTTCATTACAAGGTTGGTTATTTTCTGGAAAGACTGACTTCTTTCAAGATTACTTTTACTTTAGAGAATTCATCATAGCATTGATCTTTGCAAGTTCAGATTTTGTTATACCAGTGTGGATCCAATGGTCAGGGATGAGATCATATTTACCAAGCTCACAATAGTTATGGGGCTTCCCCAGTTGCTCAGCAGGTAAAGAATCTGCCTGCAATACAGGAGATAAAGGTTCAATTCCTGGGTTGTGAAGGTCCCCTGAATAAGAAATAACCACCCACTCTAGTATTTCTGCCTGACAAATCCCGTGGCAGGCTATAGTTCAAAGTGATGCAAAGAGTTGAACACGACTAAGTATGCACAATAAGTGATGTATAAATGCTGAATGTCAATGTATTTATTATTAATACTTCATGAGGCATGAGCTTTAGAATTGGCAGAAATAGGTTCAAATCCTCATTTTACATCACATCAACTATAGGACTAGAAGGTCAGTTCCACGAGGACAAGAATTTTTGTCCCTTTTGCTAACTGCTCTATACATAGAATGCTGAAAATGCCTGACACGTAATAGACACTCAATAGTAGTAATTCTGTGTATGGATCTGCTCTGCAGTTACCTTCTCTGAATTGTTTCACTCATGGAGACTCTTGTGCATGGATACACAGAAATTCTACATTTTAATAAAAACCATTACTTTCTCTTTCATGTGGATTATATTTTCCAATATCCTTTTAAAAACCTTTCTTAGATCAAGTTCATAAAGATACTGTTTTGCATTTTCTTATACTAATTTCACTTTTCTCACAATCAGCTCTTTCATCCATCTGGAATTAATTATTAATTTATGGCATTGTAGATTTCCAATTAGCCTTTTCCAAATGCTAACCACTTGCTCTAGTATCCTATTGTGTATGGTTTATTCTTTTCCACTCTTATTAACCATATTGTTGGGATTTCTTCTGCTATAGTAAGACAAAAAGAACAAATCAAAACTGTAAGGAATAGAAGCAAACCAGAAAAACAAAAAATCAAGAATGTCATTGTTTGCAAATAATGCAAACATTGTAGAGACTCTGCACATTACTTATGAGAAATAAAATAGAGTTTGCTCAGGTTGACGGCTAAAAAATCAGTATACTTAAATCACTGTATTTCTATATCTGATAAATATTTAAAGCTAGTTTGCTTAACAATAACATTTATTAAGTAAACATGTCACAGAAAGAAAAGTGGCCCTTAACTAGTTGAAAAGATGCTCAACTTCATTCACAAATAAGAGAAATGCAAAAAAGTTTTGCAGATTATGTGTTCAAGAAGATTTTCAGAGTTGCTTAAACAAAGTGGTCAATATCTATATTCAGTATCTATAACAATATTATATGGATATTATAGTTTCTGAGTACTTTCAGTTAAAAGTTAAAGAGAAAGTTCTTATATAATAACAAATATCTGTTCATTTATAGAAAAACTATTTACACTCAGGATGTTTTGATGTGATTCACTGACCTACTAAGTGAGATTGACTTCACACCAAACCTTGGAAAACTATCTTATCAATCATAGTTATTTAGGTTTAACTAAAAATAGCATAGAAATCAAGTTTGATAGTCACTGCCTTATCCAACCACTAAGTTGAACTAAAATCTGAAAAGTTATTTTCAGAAACATTTGATTCTGTACAGAGATGGGCCCTCTTGTAACCTCAGATAAAACAAGACGCTGTAATAGATTTTATCATAATGGGGTTTCCCACAAACACTGTAGTACCTGACAGTTTCTAAGAGCAAGGTCAGATTAAAGAAGACATATAGTCAGCTTTAGAAAGGGATGTGCGTGGGAGTACAGAGTGAGAGGGGGCTTCTCAGGGAGGGCAGTGGGAAAGAATCCGCCTGTCAGTGCAGGAGATGCAGGAGATGTGGGTTCGATCCCTGGGTCTGGGAGATCCCCTGGAGGAGGAAATGGCTACCCACTCCAGTATTCTTGCCTGGAGAATCTCAGGGACAGAGGAGCCTGGTGGGCTACAGTCCATGGGGCCACAAAGAGTTCAACATGACTGAGTGACAGAGCATGCGGGCACTCAGAGTGGGAGGAAGAGAAAAGGACTTTCCCTGCAAGTTATGCCTTTGGAACTCTTATGTCACCTCTCAGATACCTGGGCCCTCAGATACCTGGGTATAAATTCCTTAGTGCAGGTAACTTTGGCCATTTTCTATGATCTGCCATATCCTAAAAATAGTTTTATTTCAGAGACTTTTAGGCACAGGTTATTTGTACCATTTGGGACTGCACTATGAGGATTCAATACACTGCTGACTTCGGTTAACAGGCAAGCAAATTAGTTATTCCCCAGTTCTTACATGACCAACACCCTATAGGCTCCCTCTAATTGGATTAGAAACTAAAGCTCATTTTCACAGCTTGGAACAAGGCAATTTGATTAAATTAAATTGTGCCTGGCAAAAATCAATAAAACTCATCAATTCAAATCAATCAGTTCTAATAAACAGACAATCTGGTTAAAGAAAAAATTAGGAAATTAATTAAAACCATAGCAAATTTTAACCTCTCCTCTGCTGATTCATTCAAAGTTTCTAAACCCAAAATATATAGAGGAAAATCCAAGGTAGTTTAATTGTGGTTCTTTCATAGGTAATGATGTCTAGCTTTGGTTCTCTAATTATAAAAGAAAGTTACTGTCTTTCACAAGTAGCTATAACAAATGTGTGCAGGAACACATTCTGTGCAGGAACAGAATTACACAGAGAAATCTCAAGTTGTAACTATATAAGATATATACATTAATATATATTATATATCACAGATAAATATTATATAATATATTATTAATGTATAATTTTACTAAAAGCTCATAATCTGTCACTAAAGTAATTAATGTCAATCCACCTTGTAATACCAGCTTTACTACTTAAGTGTAACTTTATTAATTAATTGTTTAAAAAGTACATCACATGGACAGAGATAGTTTGGGTGTACACATTAAATCATGACCTAAACTCCACAGGTTACGTATGTGTTCCATTCAAGCAGAGTAATAACAGAACACCTTCACATGTACATGCTATTGGAAATAGCTATTATTCTACACTTTTGAGTTTTCAGAAACTGACAAAGGATTCATGTCGAAGGCTGGGGAGTTGGTGGGTCAGCTTGGTGGGTCAGCTTGGTGGGTCCTGAGGATGAACTGCATGGACTGAGGCAAGCAAAGCAGTGGCTTATGTTGAAACCACTATCCATATAAGCCCATATTCCTCTCTTTGGCTACCTGAATAGATTTATCGTGGAGCCATCAATTTTTCTTTTCTAAAACTGACTGCTTATCTAAACTGATATATGTCAACTTTCAACTATGTCTGTCATTCCAGGGGTCCTTTGTGTGTATGTGTTAGTCGCTCAGTCATGTCCGACTCTTTGTGACCCCATGGATGTAGCCTGCCAGGCTCCTCTGTCCATGGAATTCTCCAGGCAAGAATACTGGAGTGGGTAGCCATTCCCTTCTCCAGAGGATCTTCCTGACCCATGGATCGAATCCAGGTCTCTGCATTGCATGTGATTCTTTACTGTCTGGGCCACCAGGGAAGCCCCCAAAGGTCCTTCACTGGCATAAAAACTGACAAGAGAAAATAGATGCTGTGCCAAAGATCCATGAAAGACACTTGGCAGAGATGGTGAGATTTCACTGCTGTCTGGCCACACCCAAGATGTCAGGTGGGCAGAAGGCATTTTGCAGAAACCCATCCTCAGCCTGCCTGCTTGTGGCAGGTAGCTCCCTAGCAATGCTCCAGTCACTGCCCCGTTCAAATCCTCATTCTGACCAGCTGCCACTTGTCCTTTTCTGTTGCTGAGCTTCAAAGTTGGCTCAGTGGTAAAGAATCCGCCTGCCAATCAGGAGACGTGGTTTCGATTCATGGGTCCAGAAGATTCCCTGGAGGAGGGCATGGCAACCTACTCCAGTATTCTTGCCTGGAAAATCTCATGGAGAGAGGAGCCTGGAGGCCTACAGTCTATGGGGTTGCAAGGAGTTGGACATGACTGAGCAACTAAACGACAGCAATTCCTCCAGAGACACAGATCATTTCTCTACTAAGTGTGAAGAAGGAATTCATAGGGCCTGGACTCCATCTCAGGCCTGTCCGTGCTGGCCGTGCTCGGCTGCCTCTCCAGCGGACTCTGAACTCTCTGCTTAGTGCCTGTGGGGACCACAATGGAAGGATAAGACCCCCTCCAGACAGGGGAATCTTGAAGATCACATCCAGGCTACTCATTGCCTAAGAGGAAGCATACCGTAATCACCCCTGTCTCCGGACAGGTCATAAACTTTTTTTCATATCTATCAGGATGTAATCACAGGCTTATCGATTATTAACTGGTTGGAATGTAACTGCGGGCTTATTGACTATTGACTGTTTGGACACGTACACATGGGGTAGATGGTGGGTTTGGACACGTACGCATGGGGTATAAAAGATTTTCACAAATGCTGGACGGGGTCCTTGGCTAAGAGGAGACTCTGCCTTGGGCCCGCCGGCGTAATAAACTGCACTCCACTATCTGCATTGTCCTTCTGAGTGAGTCTGTTTCCCGGAAAGCGTGGCTATAACAAGTGAAGCTGGTTCCCTAAAGCCATATCTTTAGACAGTGTCTCAAAGGAAGCTTGATCTAGCTGCTTTTCCAAACAGCAATGTGAACATGAAACTTTGCAGCTGAGAGAGGATTTTGCCCCAGGAGAAGCCTACCTCCAGAGCAGTTAGTGTGTCTGTTTTCTTATCATTTTCTTAGCTCCCAACTGTAAAGAGACTTCAACCCATCAAGTTGCTTTGGGATTAAAGAAAACAAACATGAGTCAAAGTCATGTCTTTCAAAGAGAAGGCAGAAAACAAAAATGAAATTTCTTGCACGGAAGAAAAAACAATCTGAAAATGAAAGTCAAAGTATTAAGGACCAGAAGCAAAGTGTGACATGTCAAGTCATTCATTGTCCTGCTGTGAGTAGACTTTCCAGATAGACGGAGAATCCACATTTGTGGATGACCTACTACGTAGCCCATTGTCTCTCTCCATGTGGTCATATTCAATGCTCTCCACCAGGTGTTAATACCCCTCATATGATAGAAGATCACTAGTTTAGAGAGGTTAAGTGCTTTACTCAAAATCATGCAACCTCAAGATATTGGTTCCATTAAAATGCATCTTTCATTTTACACAGTAAGAATAGGGCTTATTTATCTAATGTTGACTTGCTGCTGTGTATTAACAATTTAACGCATGTAGGGCTCCCCAGGGGGCACTAGTGGTAAAGAATCTGCCTGCCAAATGCAGGAGATACAAGAGACACGGGTTTGATCCCTGGGTGGAAAAGCTCCCCTAGAGGAGGAAATGCAACCTGCTCCAGTATTCTTGCGTGGAAAATTCCACAGACAGAAGAGCCTGGCGGACTATAGTCCATGGGATCGCAGAGTCAGACATGACTGAGCACACAATACTATAGAGCTCATATTATTTTCTGAGATGATTAACCATTAATACTACTTTACCCTTATTCGTCAACTCTGATTGGAAATTGTCACAAAGTACTACAAATTAAAGGACATGATATTCATTTCCAGACATGCCTATTATAATAAGTTTGTTGTTTTAGCCACAAAGTCATGTCTGAATCTTTTGTGACTCCATGAACTGTAACTCACCATGCTCCTCTGTCCATGGGATGAGTGGCAAAAAGTTAAAATCAGATAATAAAAATTCCTTATAAAATGTGGAAGAACAAGGAATTTACTTTTGGTAGAACTGTAATATCCAATAGTCTATTTACAGCATAAGTTAACAAGACTTAGAGAATTCCTATGTGTATATCTAAGATATATGAAAGATTTTATTTTCTTGGGCTCCAAAATCACTGAAGATGGTGACTGCAGCCATGAAATTAAAAGATGCTTGCTTCTTGGAAGAAAAGCTATGACAAACCTAGACAGCATATTAAAAAGAAGAGGCATCACTTTGCCAACAAAGGTCTGTCAAGTCAAAGCTGTGGTTTTTCCAGTAGTCATGTATGGATGTGAGAGTTGGACCATGAAGAAAGCTGAGTGCCAAAGAATTGATGCTTTTGAACTGTGGTGTTGGAGAAGACTCTTGAGAGTCCCTTGGACTGCAAGGAGATCAAACCAGTCAATCCTAAAAGAAATTAGTCCTGAATATTCATTGGAAGGACTGATGCTGAAGCTGAACCTCCAAATCTTTGGCACCTGATTCGAAGAACTGACTCACTGGGAAAGACCTTGATGCTGGGAAAGATTGAAGGCAGAAGAAGGGGACAACAAAGGACGAGATGGTTGGATAGCATCACCGACTGGATGGACATGAGTTTGAACAAGCTCTGGGAGTTGGTGGTGGACAGGGAGGCCTGGTGTGCTGCAGTCCATGGGGTAACAGAGTTGGACACGACTGAGTGACTGACCTGAACTGAACAGAAGATACATGATGCTAACCTGAAGCTCCAATACTTTGGCCACTTGATGCAAAGAGCTGCTTCATTGGAATAGACCCTGATGCTGGGAAAGATTGAAGGCAAAAGAAGAGGGTGGCAGAGGATAAAATGGTTAGATAGCATCACCAACTCAGTGGACATGAGTTTGAGCAAACTCAGGAGATAATGGAGGGCAGAGGAGCCTGACATGCTGCAGTCCATGGGTTGCAAACAGTTGGATATGACTTGGCGACTAAGAAACAACAACAATCTGATGCCACTTAAAGTGTTATTAGGCTAATATACTATTTCCTTTAAGATATTTAAACTTTGAAGATAGTTGATGGAGATACTTTGAGATCACTATGGTCTGGAAAAGTAGTTTCAGTTCAGTTCAGTTGCTCAGTCGTGTCTGACTGTTTGCGACCCCATGGACTACAGCACACCAGGCCTCCCTGCCCATCACCAACTCCTGGAGCTTGCTCAAACTCATGTCCATTGATTCAGTGATGCTATCCAACCATCTCATCCTCTGTTGTCCCCTTCTCCTCCTGCCTTCCATCTTGCCCATCATCAGGGTCTCTTCCAATGAATCAGTTCTTCGTATCAGGTGGCCAAAGTAGTGAAGTTTCAACTTCAGCATCAGTCCTTCCAGTGAATATTCAGGATTGATTTCCCTAGGACTGACTGGTTTGATTTCCTTGCAGTTCAAGGGACTCTCAAGAGTCTTCTCCAGTTTGGGAAATGTGATTGTATTGATACCCCTAGATTAGTAGATAGATGGTAGATATTTCGACGTTCCCAGTTAAACTGCCTTTTGTTCAGAAATACCCTAGGGGAGGTTGCATCTGTGTAAGAGGAGCAGTGTTCTTCTTTATTTTCATTCCTTTTTCTGAAATTTATCATGGAACTTTTTAAAAGTATGCTTTACAAAAGAAATAAGATGTTCTTTCTGGTCTGATGAATAAATTTCTAGAAACGCCCTCAATGACAAATGATCAATAGAAAGGGTTTTAAAGAAGATTTTTTTCCCTGAAGTGATAAGATCAAATAAGACTCAACTGTAAGATGACACATCTACTAAATTCTGTTGCTCTTAGTTTTAAAATATACGCCCCTGGTATCAAGCCAGGCTAGAACACACCAGGTGGCCATTCACATAATTTCTGTTGTTTATTTCTATTGATATTCAGTCTACAAGGCACACTGGGGATTTCACATTGGGACTTAAAATTGGTTGTTTTATTTTCAAATCATTAGTTTTTTAGGGTCAATCAGAACTTAACAAATGGCCTCCATAAGTTGGTATGTGTGCTAAGTAGCTTCAGTTGTGTCTGACTTTGCAATTCTGTGGACCATAGACTACCAGGCTTCTCTGTCCAAGGGATTCTCCAGGCATGAATACTGAAGTGGGTTGCCATTTCCTCCTCCAGAGATCTTCCTGACCCAGGAACATAACCCAATTCTCTTATGTCTACTGCTTTGGCAGGCATGTTCTTTACCACTAGTGCCACCATGGAAGCCTATAAATTTGTATAAGGATGTAACAAAAAATTACTTCAGTAAAAAGTCAGATAGCATTGACCTCCACAGCCATGAGTTGGGCTAACTTAATAGAAAAGAAATCTAGAAGCAGGAAAACAAATGCATGTTCAGCAACAGTTTGTGAATATTTTTGTGTGTGTTTGTTTATGTAACAGTTTAGGTGGAGCTGTCATCTGAATGAACAAGGGACAGCGGATGATTTGAAAGAGTTGGAGCCATACTGAAATGTTTTTTGATGACTTACTTAATTTTAAGGAAACGAGAGTGTTCCTTTATAGTGTAATAAAAGGAAATATCATGCTAAATTTAGAGACCACATGTCAGTGTATGGAACTCCAGATTAACCCTTAAATGATACAGGATGAATAGTGACAATTATGTGCAGTTAAAATATACTTGGAACTCTGCTGAGGACATACATAGAACCTCATTTAATCCTCACCTGGTTTCGTGTATATTTATTTTACTATTGAAGAAACTGAGAACACAGAAGTGAAGCATGTGAAGCATGAAGGTCACACGGTTAGTTAAGAGAGATTCTGAGATTTGAAACCAAGTTTGTCTGACCTCAGAGGTCATGCTTTAACCAGTGTTTCATAGCTATTGCCCTTGTAGATTCTTGGAAACTTCATTAAAATACTGACACTTGTTGAGTTTGCTGTCAACTAGGTTGTCTACTTCACAGGTGATATACGTTGCCTCTTTTCTATGCAGTTACTTAATTTCATTAAAATTTAACTAAAGCAGTACTGAGAAAATGGACTGACTCTATTTACTGCCTCTTCCCTTGCTCTGAGAACTTAGGTTTACAGAATGTCTCTTACTTTGTTTCTCCACCCAGAAAATGGGAACCACAGTATTGATACTCATGTCTAGGCCTTACAAGAGCCAACATATTTATGTTTTGTTCACTAATCTATTTTAAGCACATAGTGTAGAGCTTGGTTTGTAGTAAGTGCTCAATCAATTACTGTTGAGGAGGTTACCATGATTAAAAGAGATGTTTTGTGTGTATGCTTAGCACTCTATCTTGGATAAGCATAGTACCCTTTACTTGCAATAAATGGTAAGTACTATTATTACCTTGAACTTTCAAAATGTAAGAACAACACATGTTTGTTATTTTTAGATTATTCCCATAATTCAGCATATTGAGATATTGTGGTTTTGGATTCTCTCCCACAGCATAGCTATCAATGCTTCTATATCCAAGCTACCTGATCACACCTCTTATATTTTTCTCTGACTTACTTATAAAAATATAAAACTGGGCAGGTCTTGGAAATTTGTAATAGAATAGAAATCCTCTTCCAGGCTAGGTGTAGACTCTGAATTCAGGCTTCTACCTGGAAGGCTGTTTGGTCTTTTGGATTCCTAGAGATTTATAAGTGACAAGTGACTGATAAATCACCAATATTGTAAACCACACAGCCAAACAAGTTTTACTGAGGCACCTTTCCTCACTATCTCCCTCGGAACCATTCTCACCAGGCCCCTGAGTATAAAAAAGCATCTGGTGAAAGGCAGAAGACATGTCTTCTGGGTTGTGTTTTGACCTCATTTGCCATTTGCAGTAAAGATTTATCAGCTCCAAATTGAAAGAAATAGGAACTGATTTGTGAAGGCAAACATCAGGCTTTCATGAAAGAGAAGCAAAACATCCCTAATTTCCCAAGAAAATTTTGCCTGAATGTTATAAAACACAAAGAAAAAGACCCAGATGGTTTTACTCTTATGCTGCTCCTTTCAAATCACTGATAAAAGTGAAAATTCTTTTTTTTCCCCCTACTTAACTGATTTTAATATTGTCCCAGATGGCTCAGTGGGTAAATAACCTGCCTGCAATGCAGGAGACACTGGTTCAATGCCTGGGTTGGGAAGATCCTCCAGAGGAGGAAACTCATTCCACTATCCTTGTCTGGAGAGTCCCGTGGTCAGAGGAGCCTGGCAGGCTACAAAGGGTCACAAAGAGTCAGACACCACTGAGCAACTGAGCACACACAAGTTAGAAATATAATAGTTTTAAATTTTATATTATTTTTCAATCATCCTATTAAAATTTTTTCTTGAAACTTTAGAATTGGCACTAGAATCTCATTCTGAAAAACCAATAAAGAGACATTGTTAAAAAGATAGACTGACAGTACGAACTTTTCATCCCTTTTCCACAAACCCATTAAAATAGCATAAATGAATGAAAAAGAAAATTAACTACCCAAGACAAAGACAGTGAGAGGTGAGGCAAGAGCATAGGAAGATTTGCAATAATTTTAAGAAGACAGATTAACAGGAAGAGGGGTCATAAAAACTTCAGAGAGCCAAGTTGAAGACTAAGTATTTGCCAAGGATTTCTGATGAAAATCAAGTTCTCAAAGTTCCTGAAAAGAGAGGTGATGAAAGGTGCTAGGGAAAAAGTGAAATTGATTGAAAATTCATATACAAAATTCTGAGACACTCAGATTTCCACCCACATTCTAGGGAGCAGGCAATTATGACTCTCCCAACTGTGGGTCTCCCATCCCTACAAATTCTTTGTAGATATTGAATCAGCAAATTTCTTGATACTGAGGAATCAGCTTTCATGGAATATAGATGTGAGGGGCTGAATTACCCACTAGAGAATTTAGAAGTGAGGTTACCCTACACCAGCCTGGTGTATATAAAATATATACATATATGTATATGTATACATATACATGTGTATATAAAATATATATATATAGCTGTGTCTGGAGAAGGAAATGGCAACCCACTCCAGTACTCTTGCCTGGAAAATTCCATGGACTGAAGAGCCTGGTAGGCTACAGTCCATGGGGTCACAAAGAATCAAACACGACTGAGCGACTTCACAGTCACATAGCTGTGCCAGGTCTTAATTGTGGTGTGCAAGAGCTGTTCATTGTAGTATGTGGAATCTAGTTCCCTGACCAGGGATCAACCCCAAACCCCCTGCATTACGAGAACAGAGTCTTAACCACTGGACCACCAGGGAAGCACCAATGGCTCATTGTTAAATGACCAGTCTAAGTTTCAGAAGCAACCAAAAGCTTTTTCTCAAAAAGAGTAGTTGCCCACAGGAAATGGCAGGAATTTGCTCCAAAATCCTGAGTCTTAGCTGAGATTCCCCTCTGGGGGCCTGCCAAAGTCTCCAACATGGTCTCTACATGCCACAGACACTTCAAGCACCATTGCCTTGATCATGTGACAGAGCCTTTTCTTGTTCTGGGCTCCATTCAAAACTAACAGCTTCTTGGGTCACTTGGTAATGGACTGGAGTGGGACACTCAATGAGGAATGTCACCTCCCACATCCAAACAGGTGTCACCACTAGGTGCTATGACACTGTTGCTTTTTTGTCTGTGGGAGGGCCAGATGCTACAACTTTATCTTCACTTTAGAAGGATTATCTTTACATGCTCTGTACCATGGGGCCCCTGGACATTTTATTGAGGTGAAAGTCCATATTTTTGGTGTATTTGTTTCCCAGACCCTGACATACAAATATTTTGCCAATAATGTGGGGTAGTAGCTAGTTCTTGCTCATTTTAGGTCCAACCCATAGAATACAATTAATATAATTCATTTTGCAGGAGTGAAAAAATAATGAAGTTCCCAGAGGACTTAATTATGACATAGAGTAGAAGGGTCAGTATACTTATGATAATGGTTACATTGCTGGCCTTGCCAGTGAAAAGCAAGTTGTTTTGGTACTAATAAGTATCAAGAGAAACTATTTTGCCAGATCAAGTGTGCTGTCACTTCAGTCATGTCTGACTCTTTGCGACCCTATGAACTGTAGCCCACCAGGTTCCTCTATCCATGGGATTCTCCAGGCAAAAATACTGGAGCAATCACCATGCCCTCCTCTAGGGGATCTTCCTGACCCAGGGATCGAACCCACGTCTCTTGCATCTCCTGCATTTCAGGCGGGTTCTTTACTACTAGCACCACCTGGGAAGTGTGACGCATACAGGGCATTTATTTGTTTAAGCAATGAAACCACATTTGGAATAGAAGCTACAATTAGAGTCATGGTCTGGTTAAGTTTATGATAATCCATTGTCATTCTCGAGACCCATCTGGCAGGCCAAATAGATGAGTTGAATGGGGGTTGGTGATAATTACCACACCATGATAGCCCTAACCCCACAGGTCAGAAAACTGATGCAAAGATTCTGTGAGTTCCTGAGTATGTGATTTAATTAGGCATTCTAGAACTCATTCTCTCATCTCCATTAGGTTTTACTCTAATATCACAGTATTAGTGAGTCCCTTCTTGACAACTCTACTTTAAAAACACACATTATTTAAGTGTGTTTATTTATGTACTTTATCCCTGATTTTTACCAAGCCCAGGCACTCTGTCACCTTTTCCAGCTTTATTTTTCCATTTGACTTTATCTCCATTTATCATCTTATATATTTATTTGTTATATTGTCTCTATATAATAAAATCATTGTAGACTTCCTGTCTATGATGTTAGATGTTAGATAATGGGAAGATTGGGGAACCATGGGCACTCTGGTTGGTGACCCTTGGTTATGTCAGCTAAACTTCCCCTTATAGAAGCTACTCCCCACCCTCTTGTGTCACATGGCATGGAATTGCACTGAAAGGGCCCACCTGGATGACCCCTACCTCACTGGGTTATCTTGAGAATTAAATGGTAAAACTCATGGAAAAGATCTTGATACAAGTACCTGGCAAATGCTAATGTTCTGGTGGCTCAGCTGGTAAAGAATCCACCTGCAATATGGGAGACCTGGGTTCGATCCCTAGGTTGGGAAGGTCCCCTGGAGGAGGGCATGGCAACCCACTCCAGTATTCTTGCCTGGAGAATCCCCATGGACAGAGGAGCCTGGCTGGCTGCAGTCCATGGGGTCACAAAGAGTTGGACATGACTGAGCGACTAAGCACAGCACAGCATGGTTTTTCTTATAATTATTTTCATTAGTATTGAATATATTATCCTTTGAATTTTGATTGTGCCAGGTAATTATTTTAGCTACTTAAAATATGTAAATACTTCTCAGCTATAGTAGTGAATAAAACAGGAAAAAATTCTTATCTTTATAAAGCTTCACTTGCAGCGAGAAATAAATACCTTGGTGATAAAGCTGAGGGGTTTGGCCAATGCACTGAGCATATACTGCAGTCTCTGTTGCTCTTCTTAATCAAAATGTGTCACCAGGATTTATGATCCTAACAACCTACAGTTGATTCTCTAATCCCTTGGTGCCATGAGTACTTAAATACTGAGCAACCAGAAATGCAATTACCCAGGAAAAGAAATCAACACTGAAAGGTCTATCTTTGTTGAATAATAAACAATGGAATCATTTGGGAACACTTTTAACATGCAGTGCTCCCAATAACTCAAAGTATGCAAAATTTTATTGAGAATTATTAATATTTAGAGCATAAAAGTAATACTAAAAACTCAACAGCAGTATGCAAATAGTAATTTATTCATTGCTTAAGGTAGCGGGTGAATTATTATAATCCATTTTATTAAAGTAATTTGTCATTAGAAAGTGATTAGTAAGGAAATTGCTATAAACAATCTCTTCAGTTACACAAGCTAAATTATTGTAGAGTGTGATAAATTTGTGTAGGCAAGAACCTTAAGAAGAACTCTGTGGAATTGGACCATTGAGTTATATATCAAAATGATGAATTCTTACAGTGAAAAAGTATGTGAAGCTGGTTTATTATTACTATCACTACTACTAATTCATGCAACACTAAATTGTAAACTATTGGATTTAGTGGCATTAAGGAAGTAACAATTTTCTCCTCTTTGCTTCAGTTTCTCCATTTACATCACTAAAACAGTTATAATACCAACCTCTCCTCTGTTGGACAATCAGAATGAGAATATAAATGTAAAGATTTTGAAAATGGAATAGCAGAGACTTCTCTGACAATCCAGTGGTTAAGACTTCGTCTTCCAATGCAAGGGGTGCAATTTCGATCCCTGGTCAGGAAGCTAAGATTCCACACGACTTGTGGCCAAAACTCCAAAACATAAAGCAGAAACAATATTGTGACAAAAAATTCAATGAAGACTTTAAAAATGGTCCATGTAAAGTAAACTTTAAACAAAGAAAAAAAATGAAATAGTAAATAAAGAAATCTAAAGTGATAGTAAGAGTAATATTTTTGTAATATTGACAACTGGAAAACTCTCTAAGTGTGCTGTAAAGCCAGAAACTAATCTTTAAAGACGTTATTCTTTTTTAGAGTAGTTTTAGTTTCACAACAAAATTAAGAGGAAAGCACAGACAGTTCTCCAATCAAAGCCATACATTTGTTACTATTGACCAACCTACACTGACATAATCCCACCAAAACTAATTTTCTTTTTTAAAAAATTGAGTCATAGATAAATCTGGATGAAGTATTTAATCTTTTCTAACTTTGTTTTTTTTCATATGTAAATGGGGATGAATGTCTCACAGAACTATGATGAAGAGATAATACCGATATGAACACTTATTGTGAAAACATTACTCAGTTGTATTGAGATCTTTTTTGGGGGTGTTAGTTCTAGAAGATCTTGTAGGTCTTCACAGAACTGTTCAACTTCAGATTCTTCAGTGTTACTGGTCAGGGCATAGAATTACCGTAATATTGAATGGTTTGCCTTGGAAACTAACAGAGATCATTCTGTCGTTTTTGAGATTGCATCCAAGTAGTGCATTTTGAACTCTTTTGTTGACTATGATAGCTACTCCATTTCTTCTAAGGGATTCCTGCCCACAGTAGTAGATATAATGGTCATCTGAGTTAAATTCATCCATTCCAGTCCATCTTAGTTCACTGAAATATCAATAACCTCAGATATGCAGATGAAGCCACCCTTACGGCAGAAAGTGAAGAAGAACTAAAGAGCCTCTTGATGAAAGTGAAAGAGGAGAGTGGAAAATGTTGGCTTAAAGCTCAACATTCAGAAAACTAAGATCATGGCATCCGGTCCCATCAATTCATGGCAAATAGATGGGGAAACAGTGGAAACAGCGGCTGACTTTATTTTTCTGGGCTTCAAAATCACTGCAGATGCTGATTGCAGCAATGAAATTAAAAGACGCTTACTCCTTGGAAGGAAAGTTATGACCAACCTAGACAGCATATTAAAAAGCAGAGACATTACTTTGCCAACAAAGGTCCATCTAGTCAAGGCTATGGTTTTTCCAGTGGTCATGTATGGATGTGAGAGTTGGACTATAAAGAAAGCTGAGTGCTGAAGAATTGATGCTTTTGAACTGTGGCATTGGAGAAGACTGTTGAAAGTCCCTTGGACTGCAAGGAGATCCAATCAGTCCATCCTAAAGGAGATCAGTCCTGGGTGTTCTTTGGAAGGACTGATGTTGAAGCTAAAACTCCAATACTTTGGCTACCTGATGGAAAGAGCTGACTCATTGGAAAAGACCCTGATGCTGGGAAAGATTGAGGGCAGGAAGAAAAGGGGACGACAGAGGATGAGATGGTTGGATGGCATCATCGACTAGATGGACATGGGTTTGGGTGGACTCTGGGAGTTGATGATGGACAGGGAGGCCTGGCTTGCTGTGATTCATGGGGTCACAACAAGTCGGACATGACTGAGCAACTGAACTGAACTGAACTGTATTGAGATCATTACCATTACTATTTCCATCACATTGTCACACAATCACCATCATCATCATCACCATTCCTGTCACCATCAACAATACGGTATTATACCACCCTAACTATGGCCCCATCAAATGTGTAAGAAACAGGGAGAGTGCCAGACTTAATTTATACAACTTGAGACAAGGAACACACTGCCAGATGGTTACAAGTTAAGGAAGAAATAACTATAACATAAGTGTTCTGAGGGACACAATTAGGTATATATAGGAGCTTGTGAATAAGACAAGATGAATCTGACCTGAATTTTTTAAATTTAAGAAAAAAAAACTGATAAATAGTAATTCTATTCTTATTTTAAGACAATCAACAGTTATCTAGAGTAATTAAAAATTTCATAACAAATCCACACAAATCTTTATAAATTTTAAGATTTATCAGATTAAATCTTACTTTTTAAAAATTATGAAGACAAACTTTAATAGCATACTAAAATAGCATATTAAATATTTTAACATGGTGAAATATACTTGCCTAAGTCCAGATTTGTTTTTAAATATCTAGACCAACAGTACAACTGTTCAGCTTTGTACACAAATTCCATATATCAACAGAAAATACAGTTGAGAACAAAGACACAAAAATATTTAAAGAGAATCTCTAAGCTGAATTTTATTTCTGCAAAACAGACATATAGTACTGATTAAACATCTAAAGTGCTTTTCCTTTGCAAAAATATGTATATTCTTAAAAGACTAAGTTACTAACAATGACATAGTAACCTTTCATTTCCATTTGAATGATTTATAAGCTCAATTTTACAACCACAAAAAACCTTTTATTTGTATTAAGATGTCAAAATAAGGCAAAATTTGACAAAAAGAAGGCTTAAAATATATTTCGAAGGAAAATTACAAAAAAACGTACAATAAAGTCTATGATTGTTTTATTTAACATGAGGGCTACTCTATTAAAAGATATATTATTGTTTAGTTGCTAAGTAACATTCAACTCTTTGTGACCCCACAGACTATAGCCTACCAAGCTTCTCTGTCCGTAGGATTTCCTAGGTAAAAATACCAGAGTGGGTTGTCATACAGTCCAAGGAGTCTCAAAGAGTCAAGCACAATTTATCTACTAAATAGCACTCTATTAAAAACTGATTCTTGCTGTTGTGTTGACAGAAGTAGCAAACACAACAGAACAATGGTGCTCACCTGACGAGCCCCTGTTGTCTCTTATAAGGATACTTGGGCCCCCATCCCCATTCAAAAAAATACATCAAAAGAAAGCGAACCCCAAACAATGTTAGGCCAATTCCATTTCCTTTCTAAGGTGCAGAATTCCTGCTCTGCTGGACAGATTTGAGTCCAGCTTATACCTGGGAATGGTCCCCCACCTCTCCTTCTCCTTGCAGCCCTATCCAATCAGCAAATAACAAATTAATATTTTAAAACTTCATTCTAATTGATTTCCTTCCGACCCTTCTCTATTATCTTGCAAGAATTCTAACTCTTTGGTGGTTTCGTCACTAAGCTGTGTCAAACTCTTGTGAACTCATGGACTGTAGCCTGCCAGGCTCCTCTGTCCATGGGATTCTCCAGGCAAGAATACAGGAGTGGGTTGCCATTTCCTTCTCAAGGGGATCTTCTTGACCCAGGAATTGAACCCTGGTCTCCTGCATTGCAGGCAGATTCTTTATGGACTGACCTGCAAGGGAATCTCTCACTCTTTGGCACATTATTAAGGGTTCTTTCCTTCTGTGACTCTGCCCATCCATTAGAATATATCCATACCCTTCACTTCAGTTTAGTTTAGTTCAGTTGCTCAGTTGTGTCTGACTCTTGAGGCCCCATGGACTGCAGCATGCCAGGCTTCCCTGGCCATCACCACAACCCCTAAGGCCTGCTCAACCTCATGTTCATGGAGTCTGTGACATCATCCAACCATCTTATCCTTTGTCATCCCCTTCTCCTCCTGCTTTCAATCTTGCCCATCATCAGGGTCTTTTCCAATGAGTCAGTTCTTTGCATTCAGTGGCCAAAGTATTGGAGCTTCAGCTTCAGCATCAGTCCTTCCAAAGAATATTTAGGACTGATTTCCTTCAAGATGGACTGGTTTGATCTCATTACAGTCCAAGGGACTCTCAAGAGTCTTCTCCACCACCACAGTTCAAAAGCATCACTTCCTTGGCACTCAGCTTTCTTTATGGTCCAACTCTGACATCCATACACAACTACTGGAAAAACCATAGCTTTGACTATACGAACCTTTGTCAGCAAAGTAATGTCTCTTCTTTTTAATATGCTGTCTAGGTTGGCCATAGCTTTTCTTCCGAGGAGCAAGCATCTTTTAATTTCATGGCTGTAGTCACCATCTGCAGTGATTTTGGAGCCCCCTAAAATAAAGTCTCTCACTATTTCCATTGTTTCCCCATCTATTTGCCATGAAGTGATGGGACTGGATGCCACTATCTTAGTTTTTGGAATGATGAGTTTTAAGCCAGCTTTTTCACTCTCCTCGTTTACTTTCATCAAGAGGCTCTTTAGTTTCTCTTCCCTTTCTGCCATAAGGTTGATGTCATCTGCATATCTGAGGTTATTGATATCTCTCCTGGCAATCTTGATTCCAGCTTGAGCTTCATCCAGTTTGGCATTTCCCATGATGTACTCTGCATAAAAGTTAAATAAGCAGTGTGACAATAAACAGCCTTGGCATACTCCTTTCCCAGTTTGAAACCAGTTTGTTGTTCCATGCCCTGTTCTAACTGTTGCTTCTTGACCTGCATACAGACTTCTCAGGAGACAGATAAGGTAGTTTGGTATTCCTATCTCTTTAAGAATTTTCCACAGTTTGCTGTGATCCACACAGTCAAAGGCTTTAGCATAGTCAATGAAGCAGAAGTAGATGTTTTTATGGAACTCTCTTGCTTTTTCAATGATCCAACGATTGTTGGCAATTTGATCTCTGGTTCCTCTACCTTTTCTAAATCCAACTTGAACATCTGGAAGATCTCGGTTCACGTAGTGTTAAAGCCTAGCTTGGCGAATTTTGATCATTCTTTAGCTAGCGTGTGAGACGAGTGCAATTGTGTGGTAGTTTGAACATTCTTTGGGATTGCCTTTTGGGATTGCCTTTCTTTGAGACTGGAATGAAAACTGACCTTTTCCAGTCCTGTGGCCACTGCTGAGTTTTTCAAATTTGCTGGCATATTGAGTGCAGCACTTTCACAGCATTATGATTAAGCAAGAGCAAGTCAATAATTGACTCATGTTAATCATTATTACTGAATACCAGACTAACATTTCCTAATGGATAAGAATTGGATGTTGCTTCCTTTGCATATTCTGAGGTCTGACACGTTTGTATATTAAATATTTAACCAATTGACTTTAATCGATTCACTTTAACACAGAGAGTACCAAACAAGCAAGGACAGTGTATACTTGTAAGCTTCCAAATTTCCACCCTGTCTTAACAACAATACTAAAAGGTCGCAATTAGAAGAAATTTTCTGTATTCTGAAAACAAACAGGAAACTTAGTTATATGGATGTTTATGTAATTTTCAGGTGAAATTATGTTTGTGGTCTAAATTGATGGCATAAAGTAAAGCATTTTTCTATTTCATCAAGTATCCAAGCATTTAATACTTAAAGTCAGGAACTATTGAGTGATAAAAATATGCAAACACTAACATTTCTTGTTGTTGTTCAGTCACCAAGTCATGCCCGACTCTCTGAGACCCCATAAGCTGCAGCACACCAGGTTTCCCTGTCCTTCACTCTCTCCCTGAGTTTGCTCAAACTCATGTCCATTGAGTCAGTGATGCCATCCAACCATCTTATCCTCTGTCACCCCCCTCTCCTCTTGCCCTCAATCTTTCCCAGCATCAGGGTTTTATAAATAAGCATAATTTGAAATAAAAAAGATGGAATAGTTATTGGTGACTGTTTTGAAGCAGAGAGAAGCTATGTAAGAAAACAGTGGGACTTTTACACTCCCAGGAAGTCATGATTTCTGAAAATTATTAGGTAGCTAATGTGGCTCAGATGATAAAGAATCTGCCTGCAGTGTAGAATGTGAGTGTTTGATCTCCAGGTCAGGAAGATCCCCTGGAGGAGGACATGGCAACCCACTCCAGTATTCTTGCCTAGAAAATCCTGTGGACAGAGAAGCCTGGTGGGCTACAGTCCATGGGGTCACAAAAGAGTTGGACACAACTGAGCGACTACACAACAATAACCTCATACTAGTTCATGTGATGGATCCTACATTGTCATGGTGCACTCAAGGACCAAGAGGGAAAAAAGAGGATAATTGTTTTCATTATATGATGAACAATGAATTATTCTATATGTTTATTACTCATGAGTCATTAGTAGAAAGAGAGCTAGATAGGAATAGTTTAAAATGATTCATTTTCTCCAATTCCAAAGACCATTATTTATGTTAAATTTTTAACCAAAAACTTTCCTGCACTGTTATTTAATGTTAACTTTTCTGCAACTCCCCTTTTGTCAAGTTTGATCATTTCATTCTCTTCTGACTTCAAAAGCCATACCAAAAAACTTACCCACACTATTCTCACACTTTTTGATGAGAAAAAAGATTAGAAAAGTTTCAGTGTGGTGAATGTTTAAAAGTTTCTAATAAGACTATCTGTTTTTAGATAGCTATTTGCCTGATACTGACACTTTTTTCCTTTTTCTGTGTATTCTGTGCTGTCCCTCAATCTTTGCTATATTAAACTTTTCTTCCTTTCTTCTGTTGCCAAGTTCCCAGTACAATGAAACTTGAGCTGATTAACTCCTTAAACAGAAAAATTGTCATAAGATGGGGTGCAGAAAGGTCAGCCTTGAATTTCATTGAGATATTTCGTCAAATCAGTAACAGCAAAGGTCAGCTGGGCTCTGAGTGGAATTGTATTTTCTTCCAGCTTCGAGGTAGTTTATGTTTGTAGAATTCTATATTTGAAATGATCTGATTTCAGTTTTAAGTATTGCATGTGTTCAACACATAGACACAAAAGATAAGCAATTACTGAGTAATCATTAGTTAATACCAGTGTTGTTTTGTATATGATGGTAAAGTTCAGTGAAGAAATAGTTGTTACAGCTTCTAACATTTTAATATAGATATTTGTGAAATTATATGATATTAAGACTCACAGTAAAAGAACACAGTTTATTGATACAAACATTTAAATGTACTCAGTGGTCATTTAGTCTAATTCCTTAACTTTGTTCATAAAATAATCCATCCATTCATGTTAAGTAACTCTATTTATACCACTTTTTCATAGTCTTCAAAAGCAGCTGCATTCTGCCTAGTACATTAGCAATAAACCTCCTGACACTTTAGAGGCCATTGCCTGATCATATTTAACAATGCTGCATAGCATTTTTTTTTTTTTGCTTTGAAGTGTGTAACCTATCTTCTTTCCTCATATTATTTACAAGTCCTGCTTGCTTAGAAAGAAACTTCTACTGTGGCCAATATGGAATAACAGAGTCTGAATGTTTCTTCCTATAGAAACAAACCAGAGAGAGAGGTAGGGAGAGATTGAGAAAGACAGATAAAGAGATGGAGAGAGAGAAACATACAAAACAAAGGTTTGTCTGACTCTTTGCAACCTCCTGGACTATAGCCTGCCAGGCTCCTCTGTCCATGGGATTATCCAAGCAATACTGGAGTGGGTTGCCATTTCCTTCTCCAGGGGATCTTCCCAACCCAGGGATCGAACCCAGGTCTCCTGCGTTGGCAGGTGGATTCTTTACCACTGAGCCACCTGGGAAGCCCAGTAGAATTTAAGACGAATATCTTACTTAAATTTTAGAACATCAGTTACAGAGGAATAACACTACTGTCTAAAAAAAAAACTCAGCTCCAGCTAGCTCATTGTTCCTTTTGATGTGCTCCACATTTGGGAACAAATGGTAACTTCCTTTTCTTCTGAGGGAAACTACGGAGACAAAATCATGGAAATGCCACTGAGTAGGTCACTGCATGTGTCCAAAACACAGAGAATACCATTTGCTACCATTTTAAAACACTCATTATCAGAGAAATGCAAATCAAAACCACAATGAGGTACCATTACACACCAGTCAGGATGGCTGCTATCCAAAAGTCTACAAGCAATAAATGCTGGAGAGGCTGTGGAGAAAAGGGAATCCTCTTACACTGTTGGTGGGAATGCAAACTAGTACAGCCACTATGGAAAACAGTGTGGAGATTCCTTAAAAAACTGGAAATAGAACTGCCATATGACCCAGCAATCCCACTTCTGGGCATACACACTGAGGAAACCAGATCTGAAAGAGACACGTGTGCCCCAATGTTCATCGCAGCACTGTTTATAATAGCCAGGACATGGAAGCAACCTAGATGCCCATCAGCAGATGAATGGATAAGGAAGCTGTGGTACATATACACCATGGAATATTACTCAGCCATTAAAAAGAATTCATTTGAATCAGTTCTAATGAGATGAATGAAACTGGAGCCCATTATACAGAGTGAGGTAAGCCAGAAAGATAAAGACCAATACAGTGTACTAACGCATATATATGGAATTTAGAAAGATGGTAACAATAACCCTATATGCAAAACAGAAAAAGAGACACAGATGTACAGAACAGACTTTCGAACTCTGTGGAAGAAGGCGAGGGTGGGATGTTTCAAGAGAACAGCATCGAAACATGTATATTATCTAGGGTGAAACAGATCACCAGCCCAGGCTGGATGCATGAGACAAGTGCTCAGGCCTGGTGCACTGGGAAGACCCAGAGGAATCGGGTGGAGAGGGAGGTGGGAGGGGGGATCGGCATGGGGAATACATGTAAATCCATGGCTGATTCATATCGATGTATGACAAAAACCACTACAATATTGTAAAGTAATTAGCCTCCAACTAATAAAAATAAATGGAAAAAAAAAAGATCTTTAAAAAAAAACAAAAAACAACAACAACAAAAAATAAAACATTCTTGTAAAAGAATGATAAAAATCTCTTATAAATGTTACTATCTTCCACAGTAAATAGCTCTTAGCAATTAAAAAAAATGTTTGATTGGTAAACATATTGGTGAATGAATGAAGTGAAAGGGACCACAAGTTTCAAAAGTGCATATTCCAGGGACTTCCCTGGCGGTGTAGAGGTTACGAATCCACCTTCAAATGCAAGGGATGTGGGTTCCATCTCTGGTCTGGGAACTAAGATCCCACATGCCAAGGACGAAGCCCGCATACTGCAACTACTGAGCCCACTGGCCACAACTAGAAACTCTGTGTACTACAACAAAAAATCTCATGAGCCTCAACTAAGACCTGATGCAGCCAAATAAATATTTTTAAGTGCATTTTTCAGTACAAGCAACTCATATCCATGTCTTTTGTCCATTGAGAAACAGTTAAATAATTCTCACCTATAGGAAGCTCAGCTAGTTCCAGCTTATTCCTTATGTTGTTTGCTAGAGATCTGTCTTCAGCCTTCTAACTAAATATAAGTGCAGAATACAGAATTTATTCTCACAAGTTCTCAGATACATTTTGCTAGAGCTGTGGTTCTTTTAGAAGCATTAAGAGCCAAGAAAATAAAACCCGAAACTGTGGACTGTCAATATTATTTGTTTCCAGAAAGATGATTATTTATATTTGAAAGGTTCTGTACTAGAGATAAATCAACATGTTCATAATAATTTTCAGAAAGGATATCTGAGGTCAAAGCTTTGAAGTTTTGTGAATCACTCTGAGAAAATTTATCTGGATCTTGAAAATAGGGAAAGTCCTGGGTATCTCTCAGTGAGAGGCTTGTACCTTTGATTAACTTTATAATGAATAGACTATTGTAGAACTTCATTGGAACAGAGGTTAATTTAAAGATTTTTGTCTGGTAGAGAGACAAATGTTTTCATGTTGGTATGACAGATAACTCCCTAAATAATAGTTTAGTGTAACCTGTGTTCTGTCCAACTCAGCTATCCTATTTTAACATTCTTTACTAATCTGCCTATAAATACTTAGCTTCTCAAATACTCTTTAGACTGGTTAAACCATCTTCGTGTTCAGTCGCGCAGTCACGACTGACTCTTGTGGCCACATGAACTTTAGCCCACCAGGCTCCTCTGTCCATAGGATTTCCCAGGGAAGAATGCTGGAGTGTGTTGCCATTTCCTACTCCAGGGGATCTTCCAGGCTCAGGGATCAAACCCATGTCTCCTGCATTGGCAGGCAGATTCTTTACCAGTGAGCCATCTGGGAAGCCCCTTAAATCATCTTACTGGTTTATTAATGCAGTGAATTTAGTACAGTCTTGGATATATGCTCATGTTATATCTGTATGAAAATTGTCTTTTTCAATCTTTTGAAAAATTTTAAAGTAACAATAGTTGTTTTTCACTTATTACCATTTCTTTTTATTTCATTGGTTCTTGTAATACTGTTTTAAGAGACTCTAAATGGATAGGATGGCATAAAGTCTGTAACACAAGCCTAGTCCCATCTCTGACTACTTCTGTAATCCCAAGTAACTCGTAACCCCTCATCCACAAATGGTGAGATTGTACTAGTTGGCGTATAAGTGTGAATTCTAAAGAGTGAGTGATAAGCGGGTACAATTCCTTACTTACATTTTAGAATGGCCACTACAGAGGACAAGCACCACCATTCACTGGATATTAAGGCTTCACTTCCTCAGCACATGTGATGGAAACTGGAGCAACTCAAAATATATTGGCATGAGTCCCACACAAGTAATTTTATGAATCAGTCCCTCATATTTTGTTGCTACGTTCCCCACAAAGCTTACCCTGATTCCTTCAGCCTCAAGCAGTATCTCCTGCTTCAAAACTACAAATGTAAGGGGCTTCTCTGGTGATCCAGTAGAATCTACCTTGCAATGCAGGGGACACTGGCTCAATCCCTGGTCTGGGAAGACTTCACGTGCTGTGGGGCAACGAAGCTCATGCACCACAACTACAGAAGCCTGCATGTCTGGAGCCTGTGCTCTGCAAGATGAGAAGTCGCACAATGAGAGGCCTAGGTATTGCAACTAGAGAGTAGCTCCCACTCGCCACAACTAGAGAAAGCCCGCCCACAGCAAAAAAGACCCAGCACAGCCAAAAAATAAATACAAAAATAATGTTTTTAAAACTACAAATGCACCATATATACATATATCCCTTACATGTTACATGAGTTTGTGTGTTTATCCCCATCTACTCAATTAAAACAGAAAGTGGTGGGACCTCGTGGTTCTACCAAGGCTACACTTCTCAATGAGGTGAATGTAGGGCCTACCATTACCTATCTTTCTATATAAATTAATAGAAACAGTGGGAGGGTATAAGCTGTATCAGCAGTGGCTATTTTTCTGGGATATGATGCTTATAAGTTTCTCTCATTATCTTTAAAAAAAGCAGCTTTGATTTGGGTAAAAATAAGGATCGGGATGGTGAATACATGTAAATCCATGGCTGATTCATGTCAATGTATGACAAAAACCACTACAATATTGTAAAGTAATTAGCCTCCAACTAATAAAAATAAATGAAAAAATAAATAAATAAATAAATAAAAATAAAACAAGCAAGTAAAACTTCAAAGGACTCCTTCATTACCCAAGGTCCTGACTGAACTTCTTAGATATCCTGTAATGTCCTTTACCATTTGGCTCCAAACTGTATGTCCGGACTGAGCTCTCATCATTTTTTTCCAATAAATTCTATTTCACAGCCATGCTGGAATTTTGTGGTTTCCTGAGCATGTCATATACTTTCATACCTTTGTGACTTTCACCTTATTGTTCTCTTGGCCTAAAAAACATTTCTCACTGTCCTCACTTGAAAAAAATAAATCAACATGAAAGTCAAAGGCAATCTAAAATGTCTTCTTTGTGAAGCTGTCTTCTGTTTCCAACTTCTGAAAAACAGCACAGACTAAAGGTTAATTGTATATTTCTGCAGAACCATATAGCTTCTGCAGAGTAACGAATGTCTTTTCTCTTTCTACCCTCTGGAATTAAATAATAAACAATAACAATAATATTAATGATAAGTGAATGAATGTAAAACATGGCATGTACCTTTCGACTAAGGGCCGGCTATCTACTTAAGGTTTATATAATGGTCTTCTGTCCATTTCTCATCTCAAATTTCCCATTAAATTAAGTGTACATTCTACAATGGACACAGTCACATCTTTCTTCTCCTTTCTTCCTGGTTTCAGCCTTGTTTAATAATTCACAAATTTTCTACCAAATCATTTGGTTCTCTAAGTTAGCTTGGGTCTCTGATTCCTTTATAAGAATTCTGATTCTCATAGCATCTCCTACTTCTCCTATCCTGGGAGTACTTCCTCTCCCAGACACCATTTGCCTTCTCATGGAATGCCCAGCATCCTGGTCATAAGAGAGTTTCAAGTCTTGGTTCCGCACGGCTGTAGAAGCTCATTCAGTAGGTACCTTCCTCCTGATGTTGCTGTTGTGTGTGCTCAGTCATGTCTGACTCTTTGAGATCCTATGGACTGTAGCCCACCAGGCTGCTCTGTCCATGGAATTTCCCAGGCAAGAGTACTGGAGTGGGTAGCCATTTTCTCCTCCAGGGGATCTTCCTGACCCAGGGATTGAACCCTCACCTCTTGCGTCAACTGCATTGGCTGGTGGATTCTTTACCACTGCACCACCTGGGAAGCCTACCCCCAAGGGTTTTCCCAACAGCACAGATCTATCTGTGAAGCTTCCTTCTGTGTGGGGCAGTGGTTCTTGATGGTTGACAGAGACGGAGCGAGTGTGGGAGAGGGTGTTTTACTTTCTTCTTTTTAAAAAATATTTCTTTCTTTCTTTCTGGCTGTGTCAGGTCTTAGTTGCAGCATGTGGAATCTCTCACTGTGGCCAGCAGGCTCCAGAGTGCATGGGCTCAGTAGTTGGGCTCAGTAGTTGCCGCACCCGGGCTTAGTTGCTCTGTGGCATGTGGGATCTTAGTTCCTCAGCCAAGGATCAAAACCATGTCCCCTGCAATAAATGGCAGACTCTTTTATTTAATACAAATTTGTTTTTTTTTAATTTATTTGTTTTTAATTGGAGGACAATTGCTTTACAATATTGTGTTGGGTTCGGCCATGAATCAGCTATGGGTACACATATGTCCCCTTCCTCTGAACCTCCCTCCCACCTCCCACCCCAGAAGGTGGACTTTTAACCACTGGACTGCCAGGGAAGTTCCCGAGATAGTGTTCTTCATGGGTAGACATATCAATATTTGCTAACCCACTGTCTTCCAGATTCAATCCTTATGCTGACATGTCTTTGTTCTTCCCTTCTCCTTGGGATGATATGGTCTCTAGTAACTATTAGAAAAGTGTTGTGAGAGGAGGTGCAGATATATATGATACTTGGAAAAGAAAGGAATGACTCTTTAAGGGAAACAAGAATCAGAGCTGATGTTGCCACTCACAGTCACAGAAAGTCACAGATCAAGTCTCTAGGTCTTCTTGTGTAATTGGCTCACAGTTGGAGAGTATTCAAGCTGAATTAGAAATATTAGGGTAAAGAGTGAGTATTACATAGAAAAGAATAAGGAATACACTAAGCTCAGCTTTCTCAAATGTTAAAAGTAATAGAGTTAACAACATATCTGCTCCTTACTAGGAGCTTTATTTTCACAACTAGAAGGAAGGTATGATTTGTTTTGTGTGGATAAGTGAACTGACCTTGAGGAAAGCCGACTCTCCAGGCCAAGGTCACAGAGAGAGGGAGAAGCAGAGCCATGACATAGACCCAGGTCCATTTCCGTTCTTTCCCTTTCACTCTATTTGTTCTACAGCACTAACAAAATTCATGCTAAGACTGAAGGGGCCCCTAACCTTCAGATATCATGACTTTAGTCTGAGTCACAAATACATCAGGAAAAGAAAGTAGAGCTTGTATATTTAGATTGTGCTGCTTCTAAAATTGCCTCAAACATTTTGTTGAGAATGAATGGCTAATTAGCCCTAATTAAACTGATAAGTGACAGGAGAAATATTGACATCAGATAACTAATACTTAAGGCGATACATATAGATGTCTCCATTTCCAAGGTTGACTTAATATTTCATATACACAGTCACTGATGAATTTCCTTGGCTTGCCTGAATGTGTTGCAAAGCTGATTATCAATGATTCTTTTCATACTAATAGCTACCAGTTATTGAATTTTGCCCTGGGCCAATGACTGTGTTCAGCAGTCGCACGGATCATCTCATTTAATGCTCACAACACCTTTTTGAGTTGGGAAAATCATTATTCCTGCCCTGTTTATTGTGAAATGTAGGCTCAGAGACTAAGTTAACTTGTCTAAGACTCTACAGGTAAAACCGTATTGATTCACAGCAATCATTGGGCTAAAACACACACTTGGCATTTCAAAAATTAAGATGATGTAATATTACTTGAAAAGAAATGTCATTTATAAATCAAATACATTGAAATCACCATTCTATGATCAAAATTCAAACACAACAAAGAGTAGTTCAGCAAATATTATATGCTTAGAAGGCTGCCTTTGGTGGAATTTTTTTTATTCTACACTAGAAAAGCCAGAAATCTGTATGCAGGTCAAGAAGCAACAGTTAAAACTGAACATGGAACAATAGACTTGGTCCAAATCGGGAAAGGAGTACATCAAAGCTGTATATTGTCACCCTGCTTATTTAACTTGTTTGCAGAGTACATCATGAGAAATGCTGGACTGGATAAAGCACAAGCTGGAATCAGGATTGCAGGGAGAAATATTAGGAACCTCAGATATGCAGATGACACCACCTTTATGACAGCAAATGAAGAAGAACTAAAGAGCCTCTTGATGAAAGTGAAAGAGGAGAGTGAAAAAGTTGACTTCAAACTGAACATTCAGAAAACTAAGATCATGGCATCTCGTCCCATCACTTCATGGCAAATAGATGGGGAAACAGTGGAAACAGTGATAGACTTTATTTTAGAGGCTCCAAAATCACTGCAGATGGAGACAGTAGCCATGAAATTAAAAGACACTTGCTCCTTGGAAGAAAAGTTATGACCAACCTAGACAGCTTATTAAAAAGCAGAGACATTACTTTGCCAACAAAGGTCCGTCTAGTCAAGGCTGTGGTTTTTCCAGTCGTCATGTATGGATGTGAGAGTTGGACTATAAAGAAAGCTGAGTGCCGAAGAATTGATGCTTTTGAACTGTGGCATTGGAGAAGACTCTTGGGAGTCCCTTGGACTGCAAGGAGATCCAACCAGTCAATCCTAAATGAAATCAGTGCTGAATATTCATTGGAAGGACTGATGTTTAAGCTGAAACTCCAATACTTTGGCTACCTGATGTGAAGAGCTGACTCATTGGAAAAGACCCTGATGCTGGGAAAGATTGAGGGTAGGAGGAGAAGCGGATGACAGAGGATGAGATGGTTGGATGGCATCACCAACTCAATGGACATGAGTTTGAGTAAACTCCAGGAGTTGGTGATGGACAGGGAGGCCTGATATGCTGCAGTCCATGGGGTCACAAAGAGTCGGACACAACTGAGTGACTGAACTGAACTGAACTGAAGAAAAGCTAGAGTGATAGAAACCTCTAGCTATTAAATTTAAAACTTTTTTTTACATAAAACCAAATCATGTCTACAGAAACAGTATCACTTACAAACACTATATAGGTATCAGTCAGTAACAATGAAGCATCTCAGCATGATTAGGTCATATTTACAGTTCCCATAAGGACAGTGATTGTATCCATGGCAACAGGTACTAGAAATGCATTGCATTGCTATAAACTCTCCAGGCTTTAAGATTTCATTTAGCTGATTAAAAAAAAAACATCCTCTTATTTAAACAAATAAATATGCATATTTATCTACATCAGTGTGAAAGTGGTTTAATAACTTCAGGTTTGTTTGGGGTTGATTTTACAGAAAGATAGACAGTATTTTTAAGATTTAAGTAAAAATGTTTTTTCCTTTATACTAAAATTCACTTCATCCTACCTCAAATTTTGTTTAATTTCAGATATGCATGATTGTGCTTGACTTTTAAAACATGAATGTGGATTCAATTTCTGACATCAATTATTTTCCTTGGTTCTTATGTAGATTAAAAGTACACCACAAAAATGTAACTTAAGTGCTATTGCCAATTAGCCTTTAGTACTCACAAACCCCAAATTAGACTTTTTTTTTTCGATTTTAATAGTCTTCTTTTGAAAAATCACTTTTCTCAAATGATATTACTTAGTTACTGAAAATGTTATCCATCCTGATGCCATGCTGGTAACCCACGCTGATTTCTTTTGTTTTTCGGATGCGGTCCACTGATGAGCAAACAGGGGCATGTAAGGACATCGGGGCCCTGAGACAGCCTGGGTTCCTCCCCCACACCTTCCCAGAGGAGAATCTCATCAGCCGTGTTTTTCTTGAGAATCCGATGATATCAGAGACCCACATGCAACACCTCCAGGAATTCTTGAATTCCAGTACTGGCTGCCATACCTTAGCTCCCTCTCGCCATTATTTTTCTTTCTAAAGTTCTGATTGAGGCGGAGGGCTGCAGAAGAAAGACTGGGGAGAGAAAGGGAAAATCATGTCTTTTCATCTGTGTGACTTAGTTTTCTCTGCAGGGGCAAAACAGTTTCCACGTTTTGTCTGTAAAGCTACGACTGGTACAACTTTCTAATTGGCTTCCTTTTCATTATGCATATATTTTAGTTTCTTGCGATAGGAAATTACTTAATATCACTTTACGTTTTTTTAATGAGAATTTCAGAGAAAGGAATGAAGAAAGGGAGGGATGGAAGCAGGGAGAGACCGTTTCTTTCACCCTTAGATAACCAAATAGAAAGTGGGCTTGTGGAGCAATTCTAACCCTTTCCTGCACTCCCCTAGGTCAGCTCATCCCAACCAGGCCCCCAGGTAACCAAATCAGTGTTTCTGGTTATCTAGTGCCCATCACAGGCCTGAGGCCATCGAAGTGGGGGAATCCAGGGGCTGTCCTACAGTGACCTATTTCAGCAACGACTCAAGAAGGCTGATGAAGAAGAGAAATTCTCAGCCTCCTTTTTTTCTACCAACTTGCTTTCTCTCTATCAGTCTGCAGTGACTCCTTTTTTGTTTGATGAGTGCTATGTTTATCTTGTTTTTAAGAATGGGTTGGTGGGTGTGAAAATGATGAGTTAGAAAATAGTTGTATTATGAGAATTCCCTGGTGGTCCAGGGGTTAAGACTCCACACTTTCACCACCCAGGTTGAGGGTTCAATCCCTGGTGGGAGAAGATACTCCAAATCGCAATGCATGGCCAAAAAAAGAGAAAAGAAAATACTTACATTAGTAAATAAGTTATAGGTTTGTCAAAAAACTGGAGCAAAACTGGGAACTGAAATAAAGCTCAGGAGTAAATGATCCAAACACAGAGGTGCAGAGAAAAGGAACTGCCCAGAAGCACCATCTGTGTGGGGGGTTGACCGCTGGGACAGAGAGTCCAAGTTTTAGTTCAGAGTCCACATGGCAAGCTCTTCCCTGGCTCCCAGCGCCCCGGGACGGGTACAGCCCCCACACAGTTGTGAGCACACTGAGTGAGTTTTAGGTGATCCCAACTGCTCAGCACTTTCAAACCTCTAAGGAGGCCTTCCTGGACACTCCTTCAGCTCACCATCTTAACTGTACCAAAACCTTGCAAGTCATACCCACTGTCCACGTTTAATGACTGAAGCAACAGAGGCTACAAGGAAGTTCAGCAAAGCCAGGGTTGATACTAATAGGAGTCCAAGGTGGGTGCTTCCCCGCCCTGTGCGGCCTCCCAGCGGCCGCTGCTGGTGCATATGAGGCCAGAGGAGGGGATTCTCAGATGTTTTCTTACCTGCCCAAGGAATTCATCGTCAAGGAAAAAGACATTCCATGAATATTTTCATTCACTTCTTCTATTCTTTAAACCACATACATATGATTGATTTCTTTCTTTTTATTTTTATTGAAGTATAGTTGCTTCACAATATTGTGTTAGTGTCTCTTCTTGAGAGACTTCCCTATTGCCTGTACAAGCTCCGTAGGGGGCACCGTTTCCTGACTTTCCATGAGAGGAAGGCCTTGGGGGTGGTAGATGAGCTCCAGGTTCCAGGGGGAAGTGGGCGGAGTCCAGTCTGCACCCACATTATCATCTGGCTCCAGGGGACCACTAACTTCCCTTGAAGCAGTTCCTTTAGCTGGGCCTCACCAACTCTCCTCATTGGAGGGGGCAAAACCAACTCAAAAAACCAGACAGAGTATAGATTCCAATCTTCTCCATCCACATACATCTTCGCTTAATGCTTTGCACCAAGAACACATAAACAAAGCCCTCTGCACCTCTAATTTCACCTTTGAAGAAAACCTTAAAGCCCTCACATTCATCAGCTTTGCAAGAAGACATGAGACACTTCCACAATCCCTTAACCCTTCCAGATGGATTACAGCCTATCATTCCTCCCAGAATATTCTTGCATCTGTTAACACTGGTCCTGGGTTGTGAGAGTTTGTTCTTTATCATGTTCTTATTTTCTGACTTATCTAGAAGGAACATTCAAATTTAATTCTATGATAATACTTCAAGGGAAAAAGGGAGTAAACTAAGAGAAAAGAGAGAAAATTCAAGTTAATTTAATTTTTACTGCCATAATTTTGTTTATTGTTGGAAAGCTATATACACAATCAATATATTTGTTTTAGAAAATGAACCAAGGGCATTTCAATCCCTAAAATTTGGACATGTAACAAACAGAAATGAAGATGCATACCTGAATTTCTATTTATACCCCTGAGACAGCTATGTTTTTTTTTAATACTATAAGACAGAGTAATTCCTCATTCCTCATGAATTCATTTGCTTTATAAAATGATTCACCTGAGAAAATTCCAACTCCATGGGAACATGTCCAAACAAAATCATTCTTCATTCCAGCTTAGAGATGGGGTTCTGAATTAAATCTACTCTAAAGCTCATTTCATTTCAAAAGTCACCAAAAAATATACATTTCCCTTTGCTATTAATATTTTAAATGATGCAATTGACTCTAAAATACATACTTTCTTCTGGGACTTCATTCTTATTAATAGTAAGTTTTAAGAGCCTCAGAGTTAGAATCTATACAGCACAGGCTCATACAAAGGAAGAAATTTTAAAGACAGGATGAAAAGGAAGTGAGAGCATTTGAAGACTGAGTGATGGAGTTAATGGATACAGTTTGTAAAAGTCTGCACAATCTTAACATTTAAGAGACAACCAGTCATCACACACACACACACACACATTACATCTGCATTCATACATCTCTGTTCTTTACCCAAAAGAGTATAATATTTAGATCTATCCAATGGCCCTCTCTTGCTTAAACACTTACTGGGGGAATATCACAAAGAAGTCAAAAAACAGGAATGCTTTGTAGCCCCAGAAACCATCTGTGTTTTAAAAAGCCAGTAATTTGGGGGATAATGTTTTCCAAAACCCCGCCTCCTACTTTCATCTGTTCTGTCTCTGTGGCCACAGTGGTGTGTCTTTAACGCTTGGCTGATCAATTATGCTCTTCAATTAAAAAAAAAAAAAAAAAAACAGTAAAATTGAAGGGTACCTACCAGTGTGGGCAAAGTTAAAAATGCCTTAACTAATTTTTTCAAAGGGAATATGAAGGCCAACTCTTATTAGTGTTGGATATGAATTTGGAGAGACTATCACTAGCACGAGGGAAACAGTTCAGTAGATTAAGTGCATTAACTGCATAGTCAAATTAGTGAAGTTTTATTCCAGTTCTGCTTCTCCAATTTTGTGTGCGTCCCTTGGCAGTTTTCTTTTTGCTTTTTTTTCCTTTACAAATCACCATATTTAAGCGATACTTACCTTTTTCATGTGCTTTTGCAGCTCATTTAGAGTTTTACATTTTAGATTAAATAATATGTTAATGTCAAAGTATTTAAAATAGAAATTTTACACAACACTAAATTATCCACACTTCAATTTTTAAAAAAGAAAAAATAGAACTTTTTATGAATACAGAATTTGACCAGTTTTGAATAGTTGAAGTGTGTTTATCTTATCCCTTTAAATCACAATTTTCCAACATTTTTGAATTGACAACTCTATCAAATACGGGGAGGTGCCCTCACCTGGGGTTTTCTGGGATCTCATTCTCCATTTATCTGAGGTTGCATATGGAATGAGGTGGGGAGTGGAGGCAAAAACATATTCTATTTTGTGGGGTCTCCAGCTTTGGCCACATTCAGAAACTAAAGATGGTGCTGTCTGCATGTAACATTAATGAGCCTTTGGCACTTTTCTTAATGTCAATTACCTAACCTATAAAGTAGAGACAATGCTAGTACCTGCCTCACAGGAGCATAGTAAAGGTTAAACAAAAGAATGAATGAAAATACCTAACACATAGGAAATAAGCTAGAAGTGTTTACTGTTATTATATAAAGTACATTATAATTAGGGTTAAATATTTAGCCCACAAAGAATTTGTGTGGCTTTTATACTGATAGAAGGTAAACATTCATTTTATAAATGGGGATTGGTAATATTTGAATGTTTTTAATATATCAGAGTTTAATAAGGAAGAACAATAAGAAAAAATTTTATTTTCATCAAAATTATCTTCCTGTATTTCTGCAAGTGAAGCGTTTCCTTGCTTAAATTGTAAGGAAAACAATGATTTTTTTTCCTAAACAATATCAAAAAGCCTATCATACATGTTACCATTATTTTCAATTTAATCTATAATTTATTATGGATTTAAATGATTCCTTCCCATTCATTTAAAATATTTTCAGTTACAGCATATGCCGAACTTCCCACATGGCTCTAGTGGTAAAGAACCCACCTACCAATGAACAAGACATAGGAGACACAGGTTTGATCCCTGGGTCGGGAAGATCCCCTGGAGGAGGGCATGGCAACCCACTCCAGTATTCTTGCCTGGAGAATCCCCATGGACAGGGGAGCCTGGTGGGCTACAGTCCATATGGTTGCAAAGAGTCAGACATGACTTAAGTGGCTTAGCACAGCACAGCATATGCAATATGTCAAAACTGGTCTTCGGAGGCGACTCAACACCAAGATGTCGCTCAACTTTTTAAAAATTAACACCGCTTATTTCACGATTCTATAGAGAAAGACACTGTTTTCTGGTATATGTGCATAAATGGTCCATATAACTTCACTATGCATTTTAGAAAATGTATTCTCCACTCAACATCCTGGCAAGATAATTCAGAGTATATGATGAATCTTCAAGTGAATTTTAGGATTGAAATGAAATGACAGTCACTTAAGGCCTCATTTGAGTCTTCATCAGTAAAGCAGGATTTAAAATGCTGATTAAATGAGACCCTGTTTTTCCCCACTTGGTTGAGTTGCAGCAGAGTATGATTCATTTAAAGAGTTTTGACCAAATGTCAGAAGCTATTTTGTATATTAATTAAGATATGAGTAGCTTATTTGAAGACAATGTCAAGACTCTCCAGAATGGATTATTAGTAATTCTTCACAACCACGGAGTATGCCATTTGAACAATAACATTAAGAATCATTTGTTTGTCTACCTGCCTCATTGTACTGGCTGGAACAGACACTTCTAATATAATGTTCCGTCTAAGGTCAGAAGAACAATGGTAATTCAGCAGAGCTTCACTGTACCTACTTATTTTGTTAAGAAGCAAGTGGTAAAGAAAGCCAATGTATAAAGAAAATAGGAAAGAGCTGAAGAGATGTTAATTAACAGGCTTCTTGTCCCATGATATTATTCCTATTATTCCATTTTTAAAATCCTGTTACAAGGAAATAATGGTTCATTGCAGTTTTTCTATTTCCCTCTAGCTGACTGAATCAGCTCCTTGTATGTGCTCAGTAGACCAGCCTCAAAACTCGTTCTTTACCAAATTAGTCATCATACCCACTTTACTTTCTTCCCAATGTCTCTTTCTTCCTAATGTCTCTCAAACCCATCTGTTAAGTCTATGAGTGTCACTCCAACTCCCCTGGATTACCCCCCATTCAGGCTTTTATCTATAATAATTTATCTTATAGACCTAGAGTCACCTTCACTCATTATCCATCTTCTGTTTTCAACAACTGTCAGCAGTTCTCTTTTATCTGTAGGTTACTGTTCAATAGCACCTGTAAATCAATGTCTACAAACTACTCGCCAAGCCGTCCTCCCGCCGTGTGTGCTAGTCCATTCTTAGGGTGCATTCTGTCTCCGCTATTTCTACCCTAACTTGACTGTCCTCCAAAACCTACCATTTTAATTCTTATACAGCTGTTAAAGGTCAGATTACATTTAATGCCTTCAGCTATCACCTGATCATAATAACCCAATGGAACTGGCAGTAATTATGTTTTCCACTGTCGCAGAATATCTGGAGTCTTTATAACATCTTTATGGATGCTATATTTTTATAGCATCCATATCTCAGTTCTCTAAATGGTTAAGAATGTCTTGAGGACAGGTGTTTCTCTGGCATTCTACTAAATAATCAAAATGAATATCATGAGACTAATGGATAACTGTGTGGTATTATTATCATTTTTTAAAATTTATTAGCTCATTTGCCTAAAAATCCCTTAGAAACTTCAACTGCAGCAAGAATACTGTTTACAAACACAGACTCAAAAAAATGTTCAAGAAAGGAAAGTAATGAGTCTTTCATCACAGGAAATACTTAAAAGCCGAACATGAATGGACTTTGTCAGATATCCCACACTGGTGTTGCACTCGACCTCAAAGTTCCCACTTAGATAAAGAATCATATCCTAAAGAATTAGAAGGAGGGAGGGTCTTTTTTTCTTAGAAACCTCTTAACGTTACTCCTGATTATCAGGAATTTAAGGCACAGGCCAATGAAGACACACTCATCATTAGCATACCTTGATATTAAGTTCAATGTAAATATGACTGCAGCCATGAAATTAAAAGATGCTTGCTCCTTGGAAGAAAAGTTATGACCCACCTAGATTGTACATTAAAAAGCAGAGACATTACTTTGCCAACAAAGTCCATCTAGTCAAAGTTATGCTTTTTCCAGTAGTCATATATGGATGTGAGAGTTGGACTACAAAGAAAGCTGAGTGCCGAAGAATTGATGTTTCTGAACTATGGTGTTGGAGAAGACTCTTGAGAGTCCCTTGGACTGCAAGGAGATCCAACCAGTCCATCCTGAAGGAAGTCAGTCCTGAATATTCATTGGAAGGACTGATGCTGAAGCTGAAACTCCAGTACTTTGGCCACCTGATGGGAAGAACTGACTCATTGGGAAAGACCCTGATGCTGGGAAAGATTGAAGGCAGGAGGAGAAGGGGATGACAGAGGATGAGATGGTTGGATGGCATCACCGACTTAATGCACATGAGTTTGAGTAAACTCTGGGAGTTAGTGATGGACAGGGAGGCCTGGCGTGCTGCAGTCCACAGGGTCACAAACAGTCGGACACGACTGAGTGACTGAACTGAGCTAAACTGAAATACGACTGGCTTTTCC
This sequence comes from Cervus canadensis, assembly GCF_019320065.1. Lineage (NCBI taxonomy): Eukaryota > Metazoa > Chordata > Mammalia > Artiodactyla > Cervidae > Cervus > Cervus canadensis. The sequence continues at coordinate 51,070,487 of NC_057408.1, forward strand.
TTATTCCTTTTTTTCCTGAAGATTTTTTCCTAATTTCTTAGAACCAAAAGAAACCCTCTTCTGAACAATGCAAAGGAAAACTCCTCTTGGTGTGGAGGGAGATTACAAGTGTGAAATAAAATTCCTATTTTATGGTAAAATAAGAAAAATTTAAACAAAAATTTTTCTGTACCCTTTGGCCTTCCTCTCTCTACCCACTGTGTATTGTGTACCTGCATTAGACATCAATCAAACCTCCCCATCAGCAGAAATGCCTGCCCAATGGTAAAGAACAACATTCTCTTAACATCCATAAGGCAGTTTCTTAAAGGTAACAGTCCTTCTGGATCTTGTAAGGGGTCACATGGTGCTTAGATCTGGGTTATGTAAACTATTTAATGTACAGCCCCCATCTCAAAAAACTTCTAAAACTGTGCCTTGACTTCTTTTTCTTTTAACTCTTTATTTGATATTGGAGTATAGCTGATTAACAATGTTATGATAGCTGCAGGTGGACAGCAAAGGGACTCGGTCATACATATACAAGTATTCATTCTTTCCCAAACTCCTCTCCCATCCAGGCTGTCACATAACACTGGGCAGAGTTCCATGTGCTATATAGTTGGTCCTTGTTGGTTATCCGCTTTAAATTTAGCAGTGTGTACATGTCCATCCCAAACTCCCTAACTGTCCCTTCTCCCAATTCTTATCCCCTGGCAACCATAAGCTCATTCTCTAAGTTTGTGAGTCTGTTTTTCTGTTTTGTAAATAACTGTGCCTTGACTTCTAATGAGAGGAACAGTTCACAGAACTTTCTGAGGTACTCTTCTTGGGTTATAATCCTCAAATTTGGCTCAAGTAAGATTTTCAATTTATTTCTTAGATCAACTGACTAATTTTTCAAATTTGGCTCAAGTAAGATTTTCAATTTATTTCTTAGATCAACTGAATAATTTTTCAGTTACACAAGAGATCATTGTAAAATCATACATAGGTAAATTAGATGCAAGTCGATGTTCTCTTTAAATCTTAGATTTCAGGTATCTTTAAACATACAACTGTGGAAACCTAAGTACTGACAAACACATGGAAATCAATATAAAATCTCAAACATAGCTATGCTCTAAGCTCTGTAAGGTCAGGGACTTTGTTCATCTAACTCAGCACTTTATACTTAGCACCTTAGACAATTTTTGACATATAGCAGACATTCTTGCATGAGTGTGTGATAAGTTGCTTCAGTCATGTCTGACTCTATGTGACCCTATGGACTTGTAGCCCACCAGGCTCCTCTGTCCATGGGATTCTCCAGGCAAGAATACTGGAGTGGGTTGCCATTCCCTTCTCCAGGGGATCTTCCCAACCCAGGGATCAAATCTGCATCTCTTCTGTCTCCTGCTCTGGCAGGCAGGTTCTTTACCACTAGCACACCTGGGAAGCCCAGCATTCTTAGGCATTTGTTAATTGAATGAACAAAGGATTATAAATATGTTTTACTTAGTCTTTATAATACTAATTTTACATATTATTTATTGTGATTTTAGTAACATATATAGTATTTTCCTAATTTTTTTCTTGTTTTTATAGTTGAAAACTAGCTATGGGAGAACTTCCATTTTATATGATAGTGTTTCCTCTCCTCCCCTGTTGATCATGCCAATTGCTTGTTGGTCACAGCTAAATGTTGCTGAACCTTGAGTAATCTCTATGTGCAACTCTCATATGTTTTTTCCCCTTTGGTCTATGTGATTAAAGTTTTGTTTTGTTTTGTTTTTTACTAATTCTCATTTATTCCTGAGACATAGCTATTTTTGCTTGGGAGTCATATGAGAAAGCAAGGAGGTAGGAGGGGAAGAGAGAAGAAAAGAAAACAGTCCTTTGTTCACAGCATCAAACTCTTAATATCACATTGTGTCAACAGGAAAATGGCATATGCTAAAGAATTATATAATTGAAAGAAAGAGACAAAGGCATTAAGAGAAAGGGTTCCATAATGAATCTTCTGGCAGGTTTCAGAGAAAGAGCAGCTAGGTCTTCATGTTAATAAAACACAGTGGAACTTATTGATAAAATATGGTGACGAGTGTTTTCAATATGTTCAAAAATATGGCCATTCAATAAGCATATGTTTAGAAATGCTTGAAGATGTTTAATTGGAAAATGTAATGATGTGAAAGATGACATTTATGAGTCAACAATACAATAAAGACTATATTTTAAGTACTACCTTTCATTTAGGATTTAAGAAATGTAACATGAGGAATGTTATTTCTGTACTTGTATATTTTGCTGAAACTTTTTTCTTTGTGCTAGTGGTAAAGAACTCCCCCTGCCAGTGCAGGAGACATAGACATGCAGGTTCGATCCCTGGGTTGGGAAGATCCCCTGGAGGAGGATCCCCACTCCGTTATTCTTGTCTGGAGAATCCCATGGACAGAGGAGCCTGATGTGCTATAGACTATGGGGTTGCAAACAGTTGGACACGACTGAAGTGACTTAGCACACACAGGATTTTTTTAAGTAAAGAGTAAAATTTTTAGGAGCTTGATGCCATTTCACTTAATTTGAACAGTTTAGCATTATTATTAAAAATGACCAAAACAAAGGTAGGATCACAGATGCAAATGCTAGAGCTAATGACTATAACATGAATATACTATGGAAACAGCACAGCTCAGTAACTAAGCCACAGATTAGAAACTGACATTTAACATTTAATTCTGATTATTTTCTGGGTGCTAGCTGTATTTCTTAACAGTAAACTATATAACACTGCATTAACTTATCCAAGTGAATAGCCAAAATGGTGCAAATAAGCCAAAATAACAAGTAACTTTCCATTATATTTAATTTTTATATTGAAAATTTCTTAAATTTTACATTAGGATATGTTAATATGGTTGGTGTGTTAGAGAAAAGCAATACCTCACAAATACATGATGAAATTACACATAAGACATTTGAAAAGCTGGTTTGTTTGTTTGTTTTTTCTTCCTACTAACCAGTTCAACCATCATTGTAACAGAACCCATCTAAGTGACAACCTCATGGAGGAAGCTGCCTTTTTCTGTGTTGCCTGGCTCTGGTTCAGACACTCCCACGTTGAAAGAAAATATAATTTTAAGCTGAGAAAATATTTCAAACTTTCTATCTTTCATGTTAGCTATAGTCCATAGGGTTGCCAACAGTCAGACGTGACTGAAGAGACTTAGAAGACATGCACAGCTTTTTACATGTCAACCATACCTCATTTAAGTGTTTTCCTTTATTTCTTTTATTATTATTATTATTTTTGGCCTTGCCACTCGGCTTGTGGGATCTTAGTTCTCTAAGTATCAAGCCCCATTCTTTCATGGGTTCTTGGCAATGAAAGTGTGGTTGTAACCACTGGACTGATAAGGAAGCCTTTAATACATTTAAAAAAAATTTTAAAGACCTAAAGACTGAAAAGACTTTAAAGACTTAAAGACTGAAATGGCGATACCAACAAAATACTTATGATAGAGACTATGATAATGCTATTAAAATGTTAATAACAGTTACTCCAGATGAACACATGTACACCCTGTTTTTTTTCAGTTTCCCCATTTGAAAAATGAAAAAGAGAAGGAGCTTAAAACACCTAACTATGAGCTAACTGTGGAGAGTAACCAAGGGAATTGTCATACAGATACTAGCAGAATGCCCCCCAAATATTAACTGTTCCACTCCACTCCCACCTCCAAAACTTCCATTTTTCCATAAAACCTGAAATGCAGCAGGGTAGTATTTGTCATCAGCTTTCTAGATGCGACCATGGTACTTCACAGCTTCTGCAAATGTCACTATTGGCTGCCGATAATTGGTGTCATTGAACTGCTTGGTGGACCCAGGCATTATCTAGGAAGTGTGTAACAATTCTAGCTTAACATTATAAAACCTGACTTAACATAAACTGACGTTGGTTTCACATGTATCTTATGCTGATGCACAGAGGCAACACGAGGGAGATTGTTAACTCCAGTTCCTATCCTCTAGTAGATTACAGATGGAAAGCATTACATTACTCTGAAGGAACAAAACAGTAAGGTTATACAGAGTGGGCTTGGTTTCTTGGTTAAATCTTATGCTTTCTTGTCATTCATTTTAATAAACTTATCTGTAGTTGTATTGTCTTGATGCTGGGGCTTCCTTAGTTGCTCAGACGGTAAAGAATCTGCCTGCATTGCAGAAGACCCAGGTTTGATCTCTGGGTCAGGAAGACCCCTTGGAGAAGGGAATGGCTACCCACTTCAGCGTTCTTGCCTGGAGAATCCCATGGACAGAAGAGCCTGGTGGACTACAGTTCATGGGGTTGCAAAGAGTCAGACACAACTGAGCAACTAGTCCTTCACTGTATTGATACCAGCTGCTGAGCTTAAGGCAGAAGAAGAAAGAAAAAGTCGGTCGTGTCTGACTCTTTGTGACCCCATGAACTGTAGCCCTCCAGGCTCCTCTGTCCATGGGATTCTCCAGGCAAGAACACTGGAGTGGGTAGCCATTCAGATCTACAGGGGATCTTCCCAGGATAAATAAGGTGAGCCACTTCAATCAAGGAACTCTCAGAAAAATGCAGAGACACACATTGAAACAAGTAGGTACAGTGTAAGGAGTTAAATGCTGTAACTGAATCACTGTTTTAAGCATAGTGGAAACGGAGGAGTTCATAACTAGACATTGGGACATGAAGTAAAGCTTCACTAAAGAGGAGGCATTTCAACTCACAGAATCAGAACAGTTAGGATCAAGAAGATAATAAAGTGAAGAAAATTCTAGACAAGAGGAGCAAACACTGTGTGGCAAGAGCCTAACACTGAGTTTTGATGCTGCTTTTCTTTGCTCATAGGAGGAGAAACAGAAAAAGCAATAGAGCCCAGAGATGTGAATGACAAGAGCTAAAATATAAGCTCAGAAAGGGCGTAACTCAAGGGAAGACTGGAGGGCACATCTCAGGCTGCCAAGGGAGACATTTCCAGCAAACTGGCCACATACAGAAATAGAGGGTGAGGAGGTAGAAAAGTGACTGACAACAGAGACAAAATAATTAAGATGTGAATCCCAATAGGATAAGTTGATCCAGAAGCTATATCCTAGCTGACATATGCTTTAAACTGAGCGGTTCTGCAAAACCCTAGGTAAACAGCAAAAACTCCAGAAATACAAAAGGATACTCATACAATCAGTTCAGCTCAGTTCAATCGCTCAGTCATGTCCAACTCTTTACAACCCCATGAACTGCAGCACGCCAGCTTCCCTGTCCATCACCAACTGCCAAAGCTTGCTCAAACTCATGTCCATCAAGTCGGTGATGCCATCCAACCATCTTATCCTCTGTCATCCCTTTCTCCTCCTGCCTTCAATATTTCCCAGCATCAGGGTCTTTTCCAATGAGTCAGTTCTTCCGTGGTGGCTCAGATGGTAAAGAGTTTTCCTGCAATGGAGGATACTGGGGTTCCATCCCTGGGTTGGGAAGATCAGCTGGAGAAGGAAATGGCAACCCACTCCAGTTCTGGGAAATCTAATGGACAGAGGAGCCCGGACCAGGCTACAGTCCACGACTGAGCAACTCATACAATAGGAATTGGAAATACAAAATAGTAGGAAAGACTATAAGGAACATCAAGAGAAATGAATCTGTCAAACATGTATTAATATATTCTTAAATTACATAGTCCCAGTGTTACTATTTCTGATGGATCCTAAATGTCTTTAGTTCACACTTTGAAATTCAGAGTAATTGAGATTTTCACCAAGCCCCCAGTGATCCAGTCACAAAAGCCCTAATTCTGCAGAGCATATGTCTTGAATTCTTGGCTGTATTCCAGAGCTGCCTTTCTTCACCCAAAGTCTGACCTCGAGTGTCTGAGTTCAACCGTGTGTATGCTGGGGGCACACCTCAGTGCAAGCACCTAATGCGGCTCAAGCTGGGCTGCAGCAGTTCAATAAATATTGATTGATGGCAATAGAGACAGTATCACTCTTCTTAGATACGTTGTCACCCCGCCTGCAGGAAATTGCTGACAGCCTGAGCTATTCAGAACAGTTGCCATGGCAGCAGAAATTAAACACCAGCAAACTTGAAGCTACACAAAAGTCAGAAGACAACATTGCTCAGAACCCTGCATCATTCATGACTTTCTGTATTGTCTCAACACAAAGAACAGGCTGAGAATCTTCAATATGTCTGCATGGTAAGCAGCAAAACTCTGGAGGCCAGACCATGCCTCTCATGGGATTACGGTCTTTCAAAGGGAAGCTGAAGCAAAGTTACTAATTCTTGCAGTGGAGGACAGTAAAGCACATAGTCCTTTCTCAGGTTTTAGCCTCAGCATAAAGAAGGGAGAACTTTCCTGGACTTCTTGAAGCCACACTGGAAAGAAGATGTCTAAATTCTTATATGTACCTTGCCAGGGTTAAAGCAGACTTCCTAGGTGGTGCTAGTGCTAAAGAATCCACTAGCCAATGCAGGAGATGCAAGAGATGTGGGTTTGATCCCTGGGTCGGGAAGATCTCCTGAAGAAGGAAATGACAACCCACTCCAGTATTCTTGCCTAGGAAATCTCATGGACAGAGGAGCCTGGTGGGCTATTGTCCATGGGGTCACAAAGAGTCAAACATAACTTAGCACGCAGGCAAGACTTAACCATTCTACTCATTGAATAAAATGACTTTTTTCCTCCAAAAGCTGCTTTTGCAAAAACTCTCCTCTGTGAAAAAAAAAATAATAATAAAGTACATCAAGAAATAATAGGTGGAATTTCCATTTTCTGCAACTTGGAATGCAGAAATCCAGATATCTCCTTTTACTTACATGTGTGAGTGAGTGAAAGTCTCTTGGTCATGTCCGACTCTTTGCATCCCTATGTACTGTACAGTTCATGGAATTCTCCAGGTCAGAATACTGGACTGGGTACCCTTTCCCTTCTCCAGGGGATCTTCCCAAGCCAGGAATCAAACCCTGGTTCCCACATTGCTGGCGGATTCTTTACCAACTGAGCTATCAGGGAAGCTTACATATACCTATATATATCTATATCTGTGCAGATATAGATCTGAACATACACATATAGATATAAAATGCTAGAGAAATATTTGTAGACAAATCTTTTTGAATGCATGTGTGAGTTGAAAAAAGTAATCAACTTGAACTAAAAACAAGTGTATAATCATGGTGGGAAAACAGAATTAAGTGGAAGAGTAAAGTTTCATGCCCTTGAAGCCTTTCATTGAACCAGAGAAACTCACATATTTTTTTCTCATCTTGTGGGTGTTGAAAGTGCAGAAGACAAAACAGAGACATCCTCTGCCAGGGAAATAATAGAAGCAACTCCTCTCTATTGCCCTCCCCACTTTCCTTTAAAGTAAAAAACCTGAAGGAGTTTGTGTGAATTTGTAGGATAGGAGGGAGAAAAGATCATCACCCCCTACCAGGAAAACTCTAGTCTTGATGTTAATTACAGAGTAAAAATAACTTTCCCTGAGAATGAAAACGTTCATTAGGTCTCACATGAGTTTACAGCCAAACTTCAAATTTATTAGGATTTTCTAAAAAAAATTTCAGGCCAGAAACTAAGTGTAAAGTGGCCTCCAAGGATATACAGGGTCCTGATCTCATAACGTTGCTCACCTGGAAAGCGTGAATTGGACAGAGAATTTCTAGGATCAATCCCTTGTGCAATTTGAATTTTGAAAACCTGTATTATAAAATTTTAAAAATGAAGTGGTCCTAGACCAAGAGTATCTGTAGTATGTTCCTGGTCAAGAATTGCTTATAGAACTATTCCCAGAATCTATGGATGTATGGAGAAGGGCTCTTTAGAAAATATCACAAAAACTAAAGTATAAAATAAAGACATTCCATAAACAAAATGCTTCCTGCTTTGTGAGATAACACACAGCAACTCACTTGAAGACCTCATCCATTATTCTGAAAATAGAGTGGCTGTTTCATAATGTAATATGACTGATTTTCTTCTCATGTTATTCTTAATTTCTTTGATTGCTGAAAGATACCTTGAAACTGGAACTGCCTCTAAAAATTAGGAATGAAGGACCTAACACTTCATAGGCCTATGCATTTATTTGAGTTCTTATTTTTAAAGAACTGACTAGTTTCTGAAACAAAAAAAAAGAACCTAAGGATGGGAAAGAAACTTTCAGGCATAAAACTACCCAAGATTTCTGGTTGCAAGAAGGAAATCTATACTTTTACGTCATCTTTAAAATAGAATCCAATAAAGGAGGCCTTATAATAATTAATTTTAATTTTCAAGCTAACTATTGTGACCTTATCAATGTGGGTGTGTGTACACACACACATACACACACACAGTCATGCCTTTGATTCAGAGAAGGTGCCAGAGTATGTACAAGACAGAGGAGAAATTTACATATGCTGGGCAATGGGTCTTGGCAAAGCTGGGATATATAAACTAAAGGGTCTAAAATGAAAAAAACAAAAAGAGTACCCACACAGAACAGCCTAGGTAGAAGCCTGTGATCCCAGCATATGTAAAGAGCAGTGGTAGTTGAACAAGAACACTAAGTCCAGTCTTCTATCTGTGACTCTGTAAATGATATTTATTATCAGAACCTCTGAGTAAAAAACTGGTTGTACATTTCTAGTGCTAATTTATCTGTCCGCACTTTGGGGAAGAGCGATCAAGTGATATCTGGAATTGATAGGTACATGTGGTTATCAGAAGACTCAGAAGCACTTTTCTGTGTACACTGGTTCAGGAAGGGGTCACATAAGCTCAGCAATGGGAATAGTCCCTGCGCCACATGATAGCTAGAGATGTACTCCGTGGAGAGGATTAGGGAAAACAGCTCTGCTCACATGCAGTGGAGGCAGAGTAACTGCAATACCCTCCTCTTCAAACTAGACTCTTTCCAAATATCACATGTCTCAAAGCAGAACTAAAAATGAATGGGAGGGAGAAAAAGACAATTAGCATTAATGCAATGCTTACTGTTTACCAGATACTGTATTGGATATGTTTATTGATGTCATCATGCTTAATAACACCCTTATGTCAGATTTATGCTTTTATTCCCACTTAGCATATAGGGCAAAGTGAGATAAATTGCCTATGGATTTTTAAAGCTAGAAATAGAAACACAGAGATTTAAGTCCATTTCTATTCAACCATGAATCTAGTGCACTGTACCAAATCACTCACTGAGTGAGTGTATTATGTGCCAAGCCTACAGTAAATCAATTACATCCTCTTATGACAATGCTATAAATGTTCTTATAGATAAGAAAAACACTTAGAGATTTGGTAACAACCAATAGCACAGAATTTAATAACTGAAGCCAAGATAAAAATTTATATCTGTGGATCCAAACTCTAAGTATTTATCACTGCACTTCCCTCCTCTGTATTTACAGTTCTTGCCTGGAAACTTGTACTCACTCTGGGACTGGCCAGTTTATCAGCTTTGACCCCTTGGGGTCTCAGGCTAACTAAATAAAACTGGCTCACAAAATCTATGACAGCTTGTTGACCTTAGGATTTTAGCACCAGGGTGGGGCTTGTAACTGCCTGTCTGATAATAGTCCCTGGGACCCAACTGTAATTGGGATCTTTGGCTCCTTGCCATAAGATAGGACATTCTAAAGAACCTGGAGTGCTGCTCCACAAAGAACCCAGTGAGGCTGTTATAGAATTTGGGCATGAAGGTAGTGAAATGAGAAGCTTTGTTATTGTTGTTCTTCAGTCGCTAAGTCATGTCCAACTCTTTGCAACCCCATGGACTGCAGCTCGCCAGGCTCCTCTGTCCTCCGCAATCTCCCAGAGTTTACACCAATTCATGTCGATTGAGTCAGTGATGCTATCTGACCATCTCATCCTCTGTCCTCCTCTTCTTCTTTTAAAGCTTTCAACCTTTCCCAGCATCAGGGCCTTTTCCAATGAGTCAGTTATTCACATCAGGTGGCCAAAGTATTGCAGCTTCAGTTTAAGCAACAGTCCTCCCAATGAACATTCAGGGTTGATTTCCTTTAAGACTGACTCTCCTTGCAGTCCAAGGGACTCTCAAGAGTCTTCTCCAACACCACAGTTCAAAAGCATCAATTCTTCAGTGCTCAGTCTTCTTAATGGTCTAGCTCTCACATCTATACATGATTACTGGAAAAACCAAAGCTTTGACTCTATGAACCTTTGTCAGAAAAGTGAGTTTAGGTAATTTTATCAAGTATTGTTTCCTCAAAGTAAAGCAGATATGTGTGTAAAGAGGCTACTACTTCCTGGGCTGCACAGTAGATTCAGGGCTATGTTTCCTTGGAGGACACAATGTTCAAACAAATAAGGAGTGCTGCGAGTGGAAATTCCTTCTCCAGAATCTGCAAGACTATGTCCATGCATCTGAAACTCAGCTAATTCATTTTACAGTTAGCTGTTCTGTTCATTCTTAGTGAAATGATATCTAGCACCAAAAGTTTTGAGAGCCTATAGTGTCTTTTTGTTAAATAGCAAATGCAGTTTTTACAGGTTTACAGGGTTGAACAGGCAACTCTTCAAGCCTTGTTCAAAAAATGCAGATCCATCCACCCATCAAGATATGTCACACCTCTTCTCCAGACTGCATCATTTCCCAGCTCCTTCCTAGTTGAACACCATTCCCATGGCCTCGGTATCTGAGATCCCAAAGCAAGCAGAGACACTCTGAAGGCAGGAAGAGGAGGGAAGGAGTGGAGCAGGAGGGGGAATCACCGCAGGATGATGTGCGGGGGAAGGTAGGGAGATCCCTAGAGGGTGAGCAGTGCCCAACAGTGGGCCTGTGTAGACTGGGAACAGAGCATAGAGTAGATGGTCATCCAATAGGATCAAAGGAATAAACACAAAGAAGGGATATGCCGACTCCCCTATGCTCTGTGAACAACTGAGAAGGAGAGGTCCTTCACTGGTGTGTTCTTTAAGGGATGTTTTGGTGCCAAGACAATGTTAGCTTCAGGTAAGAAGAAAAGGCAGAAAACCCTGAAAAAGAAAAGGAAGGTTTTCCACATTCAAAAAAGAGCAGAAAAAGCTGGCAGGAAAAATCACATGAGTCTAGTGGTCTTTGGGAGGGAAAATGAGAACAGTGGTCTTGAGGGTGTGTGCCTTGGATTATTTTTCAATTGCACAAAGGTGTGAGAAGTAGGATGCTCTGGAGGTTTAACCGAAGGAAAGGGTCATGTATAAGACATTGCTAAGGTGATGAAATTTAATTATTAGAGAAGTTTGTAGGATGCCCCACTTCCCAAGTTACCATGGTAACAACTCAAGCATTATGCCCTGGACATGGCAGAAATGATCCATGTCTCTTAACACTTGCTCTCCACTCATCCTTTCTCTCTTGCACCAGAACCTTCAATTTTGGTTGATCACATGTCATAAATAAATGCTCCATTTCCCAGCCTCCCTTGAAGTTAGAAGTGTCCATGTGCCTGATATAGAACAATAGGAGGCAAGCAGAAGTGGAGTGCAGAGCTTCTAGGAAATGCCTCCCATTGGCCAGTTTTTCGAATACTTCTGCCTGTGATGGCTGGAACTTGAGCCACATCCTGGACCATGAGGTAGAAGCCATGGAAGTCAGCTCAAAAACCTAGAAGGGATCCAGCTCCAGTACAAGAGCTGGACTGGCAACCTCCAATCATATTTCATGAACAAGAACTAAGCATCTTATTTAATCCACTACCATTTGTAGTTCTCTGTCACTCACAGCCACACACAAAACTAGATAACACATCAAAGAATATTCTTGAACAAAAACATGGCACTATATTTAAAATACACAATGATTGAGTAAAAGTGTCCCAGTTTTTTAATTGGAAGCAATGAACCATAGTGGTCAAGAGTGCATTCCAGAAATCAAATCCTTTCCCCAGCACCTACCATGTGTAAATATGGCCAAATTACTTTGCATCCTTTTGCCTCAGTTTCCATATCTGTAAAATGAGGGTAAATACAGAAACTATTCTTTAGGACTGTTGTGAGGAGCAAAGGAGTTAATATCTGTGAGATGCTTAGAATAATGCCTGGCAAATAATAAGTTGCATTAACAAACCTACCTAACCTAAAAATAAAATTTTCATTTCCATGAAGAGCTAAATTTAAGGTTAGACAATAGAATGTATTCTTTGATGAAGAGAACAAAGATAATATGAGATGACACTTGATATTACTCCATACAATAATGGAAAGAAAATTTATCACTCAAAAGCCATCCTTCTGTGAATCATTCCAAATGTGTAGGCAGAACTGGCATAATTCAGTTTTAGGGTTTGCAAATGTCACTACAACTGTCAATGAAATGGAAAACTATGTAATATAGTTAAAGAAATAACCTGAAGACTTCCAAAATATCTTCCTTTCCATTAATTTGGTTGCTCATAATGTTGACTGTTCTAGTTAAATAAGGAATACTCAGTAATTATCTGATATAATTTTTCTATCTATTTTTTTATATGCAATCAGGGTCATAAAAACAAGTCTGGAAGAAATAGACTAAATTTTTTAAAAGGTCTTCCTTCATTATTTTTAATTTCCAACAGTAGGAAAAGTTGCAATTTTCTATGAAACTTTCACAGAAAGTTCAAAAGGTTACAGATATGGAAACTTTTCAACAGTTCTATGTGCCTATAGATTTTTGTATAAACCAAACAGTGATGAGAACCACTTTTTAGTAAGGAGAATATCTTAAAATATTCTAACTACCAGAACCATAGTCAAGGACTCTTTTTCCCTCATCTTCCCATTGTCAGATTTTATTTTTTTTCCCCCTTGATATGTTGTCTCCGTCTTTGAATGGCTTCTCTCCACAATGAGTGAAAATATGCCGGCCAGTTTGAATCTGTCACCACTCTGCATACTCAAGATAAGTTTATAAATAGCAAACTTGAAAGATCTAGCTGGGAAAATACAAAAGCTCATGGAGGAATCATGCAGAATGAGCAGCTGGCCTTTTTTCTTGTCGAAAGGCAGTCTATAAACTTCCTCTCTCTATGAGGCTTTTGCACCATACTGGGAAACTTCCAAATATAACTCCATCACCGGACTATCTGAAGACACACACACAAAAAAGAAAAAAATCCATGCTGATCCACAGGATAAAACGCATGACGTTCATATTTGTCAAAACATTTCACCTCTGCAGCCACTGAACCTGTAATGACAAGGACTAAGGATGAGTTGACAACAATAGCACAATTAGCACTCGCTTGGGAAAATTGAAGGGAAGTTTGAAATTAATCTTTAAAAGTAGAAGACATACTTTAAAAAAAAGTGCTTTTTGGACATTTGAGATATACTAAAAATGTTCCCACCATTAAGTGCCTTAAGTAGTCTAAAGCTTTGATTTTCTTTTATCCTTAACCCACAGATCTTGGCGATCAACAGCATTTATGAAGATCTTCTTATACTTAGAGCTTTATTGGGCATCATCTTGTATTTTATTTTCTCTTTTTTGTGTGTGTGTGGTGGCCTTTGGTGGTTTAGACATTAAGTCATGTCCAACCCTTGTGATCCCATGGACTGTAGCCCTCGGGGCTCCTCTGTCCATGGGATTCTCCAGGCAAGAATACTGGAATGGGTTGCCATTTCCTTCTCCAGGGGATCTTCCCGACCCAGGGATTGAACCTGGGTCTCCTGCATTGCAGGTAGATTCTTTACTGACTGAGCTATGAGGGAATTGCTATTTACAGTGTTGTGTTAGTTTCTGCTATACAATGAAGTGAATCAGCTGAATATATACATGTATTCCCTCCCTCTTAACTTCACACCCCCCACCCCACCCCTCTGGGTCATCACAGAGCACGCAGCTGGGCTCCCTGTGCTACACGGCAGGTTCTCATAGCTGTCTATTTTACATACGGTACTGTATGTGTATCAATCCCAACCTCCCGATTCATCTCACCCTGCTTCCTCCTACCCTGGCTGTGTCCACAAGTCTGTTCTCTACCTCTGCATTTCTACTACTGCTGAAATGCAGGTATATATTCTATCAATTTTAGCCCACCTAAGCTTACAAACACAGACTTGCAGATGCTGAACGAGGACCATTGTTCCTGGTCTGGGCAGACAAGATTTGAAAAGATTTAATATTGTGCTGTTTAAGCTTAACAATGAGTATTGGGACAATTCATTGAAGGGGTTCTTTTAAAAATTCTTCAGGCAAGAATACTGGAGTGGGTAGCCATTCCCTTCTCCAGGGGATCTTCCCAACCCAAGGATCAAACCCAGGTCTTTTGCATTGCAGGTGAATTCTTTACCATCTGAGCCAATTTGAAGAAAACTTCAAAAACCTTCAATGGTGATTCACATGCTATAGAATAAGCCACATATAGATCATTAACATCATTAAATTCTGAATCTTTTTTTTTATTTAGAAAATATGGGAAGATCATTGTTTTGGTTTGAGACAGACATACTAACTGTTGGTAATGCAACTATCTCAACTCCTTATTAGGAAGATGAAACATTAAGTAAGATAAACTAAGATCAAGAATCAACGTTGTGACAAAAATACAAACAAGGATTACATGTACAGCAAGCAAAACAGATTTAAAACGTCTAACTTTGGACTATCTTTTTGGGCTTGTGAGGCAGCTCACTAAATGTAAGGCTTTTGTTCATCTCCCGAGTCTGTTCTTGGACCAGCAAACAGAAAATGAGATGCTGGTTCTTTTTCTCTGGGAGGGCTGCTCTTAAAGTTGCCTCCTTTTTATCCTCCAATTTTTTTCTTTATCTACCTTGCCAGATATTGGAACTTCAGAAAGCAATTATGGTGGGTATCAGCTCTGGAAGAGGTGATGTATGAGGACTTGGTGGTGGACATGTAGTGAAGGAAGTTGCTATTGTGGCACATTGGATTCTGGGAACTCAGATTCTCCAAGGTCAAAATCCTCAGGAGACTGAGGCGCAGGGTTAGGGCATGAGAGCTCTGTTAGAAATTCTATTAGATTCTGAGGTTGTAGTTTTTTTCATATGTTTATTTGCTCAAAATTTCAAAAAGACAAGAAGCAGAAGTAGGAGATAATTCCGCAGATATGCATCATCTAGAATGTTCAATTTCTAGATGAATACATCAACTTCTAGTTCAGAACTCAATATGGAAAAAATAATAAAACCGATTGAATGAAAAATGGACCTATGACAATATATATAAGCTTATATTTGAAAACACTTGACAATGTATCAACAGGAAAAGAAACAATATGAAGCCTATCGAATATACTGTAAATAAAGAGAAATAAGCATCATTTGAGCTCCCCAAGGAGGAGTACCCTTCTGAGATTAACCACCTATTTTCAACACAAGCCATTTTTAGAAAATGTGTACTCAGAAAGCCAAATACTTAAAAAGTAAGAGATTTAAAATAATAAAAAAGCAGAAGGAGATTCTTTTGAAAGTTTTAGAGTAGATAGCTGCTATTTTGCTTGTTCAGTCTCACTTTCCTTTTTTTGGTGATAACAAAGGCCTTCTGTTTGTATCTGGAAATGCTCTTCCACATGGCAAGACTGTCAATCACCTGCTGGTTTCCACGTCTTCTGAAATGAGGTTGGATCATCTGTCTCCATACCCTTGAGATATACTGAAAGGTCCAGAGGAGGCCATGCCCAGAGCAAAAGTCCTTTTATCAGGCACAAGCAGAATCCTAGAGAGTGGAATCTCTGCCTTTCTGAGACCATGGGTTTCAAGGAATCACATGAGACAGGCAGCGTTTACGCGCTCATAACTTATCTCACAATCTAAGAGTTAGACGTGTCAACTCACAATAACAGATGAGATGAGAACTCAGATTAACAGCCTCTTCCAGTTCAGTCAGGAATTAAGCAGAATATTGAGAACTTTCAGCAGGTATCATTAACTTTGGATTATTAAGAAAATAACACAAGATTTTTTTTTTGACTGAAGTACAGTTGACTTACAAATATTAATTTTAAGTATACAACATAATGATTTGATATTTTTATAGATCACACTCAATATAAACAAAATCCTTTATTTTTGCTCTTTTAATGAATAGCTTAACTTTTGAAGATCATATGCTTCCAAACATTTATCATAGAAAAATAAATGGTTGGCTATTCCCCAGTCTGGCTTCTCTGGTGGCTTCAGTGGTAAAGTAATTGCCTGCCAGTGCAGGAGACATGGGTTCAAACCCTGGTAGAGAAGGTCCCCTAGAAAAGGAAATGGCAACTGACTCCAGTGTTGGGAAACCCTATGGACAGAGGAAGCCTGGCTGGTGGGCCACAGTCCATGGGGCCGCCAAAGAGTCAGACACGACTTCGTGACTAAACAACAACAACAATCCCCCAGTCATTCAATCTTGCTCAGATTCACTGTTCCAGAGTCTAGAAAAAGACTCACGAAAAGAGAATAAAATAACTCCCAGTCATCATGTAACAATTTTGAGTAAATGCAAGAATACTTGTGCCTTAGATTTAAATAGTGCTTCTGTATCAATCACATTGTCTCCCACTTTGCAAAGGAAAGCAGATGTCTTCATCTCAAGCTCCTCAGAGATGGTACTTGCAGTACTGTTACTACTGCCACGCGCTCTGTCACAGCATATGTCAGCAGCAGAGCAGTTACCTAAGCAACACCTGTCCTTGAACATGAGCTGCAATACTGTAAAATCCTTCTACTGCTTTTGCCTTGATTTATTCTGCCAACTTATTCCATGTTCACTCTCCAGGCTGGAATGATATGTGAAAATGTGACCCCTGACCACGACTTTCACAATGCACACTAGTGGTATGCCAGCCCCCGAATAAGCCAAGAATTCAGATTCTTTGCCCAGACCAACAATATTAGCCATGAAAACAAAGCTGTCTGCAGCAGCCCACCTGTTATTAAAATGTATGTGACAGACTACTCGCACTGATCTGCCACCTGTCAATGAATCATTTGGCAGGAAATTTTCTCCAATGTTATAATGTAATTTTCACATACACCCACAACACCGAGGGTAAAAGCAAAACAAAAATCTGTATTAAGAACTAATACGTGCCAGAAATATTCATTAAAGATATTCTACTAGATTTAGTCCTGCAAGATAGCCTATAAATTTCCTCCCTTTTCAAATGAAAAACTATTCAGAGAGGTTACTAAGGGCTTCCCTGGTAGCTCAGACAGTAAAGAATCTGCCTGCAATGCAGGGGACCTGGGTTCAATCCCTGGGTCAGGAGGATCCCCTGGAGAAAGGAATGGTTACCCACTCCAGTATTCTTGCCTGGAAAATTCCATGGACAGAGAAGCCTGGCAGGCTACAGTCCATGGGGTCGCAAAGAATTGCACGCTACTGAGCAACTAAACTCAAAGTAAGTTGACCAAGGTCACCAACAAGCAAGGGAAGAGGTAGGAAGCAAAGCTCAGCCTTCTAAGGCCAGGACAAGCCTCTCTCTGCACTGAAACTACTTCTCAGAGTTTTATGATGTGTAATGCATATCCTAATGCAGTTTCGTTGTTTTTGTTAATGTACAAAAGAAGTTTTTAAAATATGCAGGTTCTGTTAGACTATGAAATTCACTCTCTCCAAACATGTAAGACCTTAGACCTCATCCATTTCACCTACAATCAGTGCAATAAGCTCTTCCACCATGGCCTCACTGGTGGTTACCCAATCTCTTTACACAGTGATAAAGAACATATTGAGTTATAAAACAGTCTGTAATTTCCCAATGTCTATAAATTCCCAAACATAGGAAAGTTTTAAGATCTACATTAAGAGACTTCTCTGGTGGTCCAATAGTTAAGAGTTCACCTTCCAACGCAGGGGTTGCAGGTTTGATCCTTGGTCAGGGAGCTAAGTTTCCACATGCCTCATGGCCAAAAAACCCAAACATGTCACAGAAGCAGTAGAGTAACAAATTCAATGAAAACTTTAAAAATGGTCCATAGCCAAAATATCTTTAAAACTTTTTTTTATTTAACTTTTTATTTTGTATTGGAGGATAGCCAATCAACAGTGTTGTGGTAGTTTCAGGTGAACAGTGAAGGGACTCAGCCATGCATACAGATGTATCCATTCCTCCTCAAACCCTCCTCCCATCCAGGCTGGCACATAACATATGTATGGCACATGGGAACATAACTCAATGTTATGTGTGTCTTTAAAAAAAATTGTTTAATTACATTGAGCAAAAGTTTCCCTGTGTTAGTTGCCTATCTTTCATAATCTCAAGTCACATTGAATTAAGTAAGAACTTATTTCACATAATGATTCTTTCAAAATCAAAGACAGCATGAATTTCTCTGAAAGTCTGCTTCTGGGTGGGATCAATGCTGTGTCTTTGGCTCCCCAAAGGCATGGTTTCCAGCCTCTGTTTATCTAGCATCCATAAAAGAACACAATATGCCAGCTGTGGACTGACTAATACAACAGGGTAATGGGAGAAATGTCTCACAAATTGCTCTAGACGCCACATTTCTGTTTATATAGACTAAAATTAAATCTATTATTTTTCTATATGCCAATCATGCCACACTGTTGACTCATAATGACTGAGCTTAGTTAAAACCCTTGATCTCTTGTAAAAAGCTAATAAGTCAGAACAGAGCATAATAGTTATTATTTAAAGTGAGATTTAGGAGTTAATTGCCTATATATTGTTTCAGGATTAATTGTGCATTTTTTAAAGATTATAGTTCTTTAAAAGCATAATCCTTAATAATAACTGAGATACCTTTTCATGTGTCTACAATTTCTCAGGCATTGCAAGTCTTAATTAATGAATGCTCACAACCACCCTGTGAATTAGATATTATCATTTGCTTTTTATGTACAAGGAGAGCTAGAGTCAGACATATGAAGGGCCCACAGTGCAGGGGCTTCAATGAGACTTAAATCCAGGTGTGTCTGATTCTAAACTCTTAGTTTTTTTCACTATTGTACAGTCCTTCTCCAGCTTTATGTCACTCTGTAAATATGATGTATGTCTTCTATAACTTTATTAATTAATGATTAAACTACAACAACAAAATCAGAATACAATGCAGGTAATAGGGAAAAAATGGAAACAGAGACAGATTTTATTTTCTTGGGCTCCAAAATCGCTGTGGATAGTGGCTGCAGCCATGAAGTTAAAAGACACGTGCTCCTTGGAAGAAAAGCTATGACAAACCTGCGGCTGCTGCTGCTAAGTCGCGTCAGTCGAGGCCGACTCTGTGCGACCCCACAGACGGCAGCCCACCAGGCTCCCCCGTCTCTGGGCCTCTCCAGGCAAGAACACCGGAGTGGGCTGCCATTTCCTTCTCCAGTGCATGAAAGTGAAAAGTGAAAGTGAAGTCACTCAATTGTGTCCAACTCTTAGCGACCCCATGGACTGCAGCCTACCAGGCTCCTCCGCCCATGGGATTTTCCAGGCAAGAGTACTGGAGTGGGGCGCCGTTGCCTTCTCCATGACAAACCTAGACAATGTATTAAAAAGCAGAGACATCACTTTGCCAACAAGTCAAAGTGTTGTCTTTGTCTGTCAAGTCAAAGCTATGGTTTTTCCAGTAGTCATGTACAGATATGAGAGTTGGACCATAGGAAGGCTGAACACCAAAGAACTGAAGCTTTCAAACTGTGGTGCTGAAGAAGACTCTTGGGAGCCTCTTGGACAGTGAGAAGATCAAATCAGTCAATCCTAAAGGAAATCAACCCTGATTATTCATTGGAAGGACTGATGCTGAAGCTGAAGCTCCAATACTTCAGCCACCTGATTGACAAAGACCCTGATGCTGGGAAAGATTGAAGGCAGGAGGAGAAAGGGGCAACAGAAGATGAGATGGTTAAATAGCATCGTCAACTCAGTGGACGTGAGTTTGGGCAAACACCTGGAGAGAGTGAAGGACAGAGAAGCCCAGTGTGCTGCAGACCACGGGATCACAAAGAGTTGGACACAACTTAGTGACTGAACAACAACAAGGACCCACTATAAGGCTTAAAAAATGGAGAAGTCAAAATCTTTACAGAATGAAATCCACTTAGCATTATTATTTTATTCAGCTTTATCTTTCTTACTGGCAAGGGTATCACAATAGTCTTGGCCAAATGCTTTACAGATTCTCAATTTTATCTCCTTATTTTGTATCTCTGTGAAGTTAACTTTATTAAAAGAGTAAGCATCAGCCGGGGCTTCCCTGGTGGCTCAGTGGTGAAGAATCCTCCTCCAATGCAGGAGACTTGGGTTCAATCCCTGGATAGGGAGATCCCCTGGAGGAGGGAATGGCAACCCAATCCAGTATTCTTGCCTGGGAGAATCCCATGGACAGAGGAGCCTGACGGGTTGCAGTCCATAGGGTTGTAAAGTGTTGGACATGATTGAATTCGAGTATCCTACCCCTGATTCCGCTAGGATCAACTAATGCATTTACTACTAAAAAACTGAAGTGACTTAGCATGCAGGCACATCACCTGAAGGAGGATGAGATAAGCCACTCTTTCCTTGTCACTGCCCACTTCTGATGATACAAATCACATTTTGTACAGTTCTTTGGAGTTCCTTTCTGTTTGATGCGTCCCATAAGGATGTCTGCTATCGTGACTTCTATTCAAACTGTCTGAATTAAACAGTGAATTTAGGAAGGATGTTTGATTAGTCCAGTATTCAAAATAAATCAAACTCTTATTTACCAGCAACAAATAAATAGAAAATTGAGTATTAAAGTACAGTATTTATAGTTGAATCCAAAAAGTCAAATATCTTGAAATAACTCTAACAAAAAATGTGCATTAAGAAAAACTACATAAAGTTACTGAAATAAATTAAAGGAGACCTAGATTAAAGATACTTTGTTCATAGATTATAGAAGTAATTCTTCCCATGTTTTTCTGTATATTTAATGCAGTCAAAATCAATACTCCTAGAGGCGTTTTGGATGGAAATTTATTCTGACTCAAAATTTTATTTTAATTTAAATGTTCGAGAATAGCCAATACAATTTAGAAAATTAAGACCATCTTGATAAAATACATGTCAAATTGAACTTATAATCATTCTCAATTAAATGCTGTTAAGCCAATTATATTTGACTATGTTAATAATATATTAGAATAGCTTTACAAAATAATAGAAAATCCTCAAATAAAGACAAGTTGTGGGATTAGTAAAAAATAAAATAACTGAATTTGCATTATCCAGAGTTATTTTAATAAAATATTTCCTGCTATTAATTATAAAACATGCCCAAAAAAGCCAAGCAGATTCAAGTTTTACACTTTAACTTTTAATACAGTTTTTAAATACCATTTAAAAGTTTTTGATACAAAAATTTCCTAACTGGAAAGAAACTATATAATTTGATTGGCATCCCATTCAAATTTAAATAAATTAGAAAATGAAGCAAAATAATTTTCATGACTATAAAGTAAAAGATTTATGTGCAAATTACTTGTAATCTATAAAGATTATTTTCTAGCTATTATAGACAAATATACTTTTTTTTTTTTTTGACCTTTCTCAAGTATTTATTATTTTTCTTTACTGCTATTGCAAAACACCTTACATTTTTTTTCTCTTTCCTTCCTTTATGTTTTTTCTTTTGCCTTTTTTTTTTAAATTTTTTTTATTATTATTATTTTTTTTTCCCAGTGGGTTTCGTCATACATTGATATGAATCAGCCATGGATTTACATGTATTCCCAATCCCGATCCCCCCTCCCACCTCCCTCTCCACCCGATTCCTCTGGGTCTTCCCATTGCACCAGGCCGGAGCACTTGTCTCATGCATCCCACCTGGGCTGGTGATCTGTTTCACCATAGATAGTATACATGCTGTTCTTTTGAAACATCCCACCCTCACCTTCTCCCACAGAGTTCAAAAGTCTGTTCTGTATTTCTGTTTCTCTTTTTCTGTTTTGCATATAGGGTTATCGTTATCACCTTTCTAAATTCCATATATATGTGTTAGTATGCTGTAATGTTCTTTATCTTTCTGGCTTACTTCACTCTGTATAATGGGCTCCAGCTTCATCCATCTCATTAGGACTGGTTCAAATGAATTCTTTTTAATGGCTGAGTAATATTCCATGGTGTATATGTACCACAGCTTCCTTATCCATTCTTCTGCTGATGGGCATCTAGGTTGCTTCCATGTCCTGGCTATTATAAACAGTGCTGCGATGAACATTGGGGTGCACGTGTCTCTTTCAGATCTGGTTTCCTCAGTGTGTATGCCCAGAAGTGGGATTGCTGGGTCATATGGCAGTTCTATTTCCAGTTTTTTAAAAAATCTCCACACTGTTCTCCATAGTGGCTGTACTAGTTTGCATTCCCACCAACAGTGTAAGAGGGTTCCCTTTTCTCCACACCCTCTCCAGCATTTATTGCTTGTAGACTTTTGGATAGCAGCCATCCTGACTGGCGTGTAATGGTACCTCATTGTGGTTTTGATTTGCATTTCTCTAATAATGAGTGATGTTGAGCATCTTTTCATGTGTTTGTTAGCCATCTGTATGTCTTCTTTGGAGAAATGTCTGTTTAGTTCTTTGGCCCATTTTTTGATTGGGTCATTTATTTTTCTGGAATTGAGCTGCAGGAGTTGCTTGTATATTTTTGAGATTAATCCTTTGTCTGTTTCTTCATTTGCTATTATTTTCTCCCAATCTGAGGGCTGTCTTTTCACCTTACTTATATTTCCTTTGTAGTGCAAAAGCTTTTAAGTTTCATTAGGTCCCATTTGTTTAGTTGTGCTTTATTTCCAATATTCTGGGTGAGGTGGGGTCATAGAGGATCTTGCTGTGATTTATGTCCGGAGAGTGTTTGCCTATGTTCTCCTCTAGGAGTTTTATAGTTTCTGGTCTGACATTTAGATCTTTAATCCATTTTGAGTTTATTTTTGTGTATGGTGTTAGAAAGTGTTCTAGTTTCATTCTTTTACAAGTGGTTGACCGGTTTTCCCAGCACCACTTGTTAAAGAGGTTGTCTTTTTTCCATTGTATATCCTTGCCTCCTTTGTCAAAGATAAGGTGTCCACAGGTTCGTGGATTTATCTCTGGGCTTTCTATTCTGTTCCATTGATCTATAGTTCTGTCTTTGTGCCATTTAGTACCACACTGTCTTGATGACTGTGGCTTTGTAGCAGAGTCTGAAGTCAGGCAGGTTGATTCCTCCAGTTCCATTCTTCTTTCTCAAGATTACTTTGGCTATTCGAGGTTTTTTGTATTTCCATACAAATTGTGAAATTCTTTGGTCTAGTTCTGTGAAAAATACCGTTGGTAGCTTGATAGGGATTGCATTGAATCTATAGATTGCTTTGGGTAGAATAGCCATTTTGACAATATTGATTCTTCCAATCCATGAACACGGTATGTTTCTGCATCTGTTTGTGTCCTCTTTGATTTCTTTCATCAGTGTTTTATAGTTTTCTATGTATAGGTCTTTTGTTTCTTTAGGTAGATATACTCCTAAGTATTTTATTCTTTTTGTTGCAATGGTGAATGGTATTGTTTCCTTAATTTCTCTGTTTTTTCATTGTTAGCATATAGGAATGCAAGGGATTTCTGTGTGTTAGTTTTATATCCTGCAACTTTACTATATTCATTGATTAGCTGTAGAGTCTATAGGGTTTTCTCTGTAGAGGATCATGTCGTCTGCAAACAGTGAGAGTTTCACTTCTTCTTTT